>NW_008679888.1:0-53604 GCF_000695815.1 Acanthisitta chloris | reverse complement strand
TTGATGATTCTATGATTCTATGAAAATATCAGTACTTGTCATAACTGTGAGGCTACTGTTTAATTCCACATAATTGTCACTCTTTTTTATTTTATTCTCACCAGAAAGTCCATTCTGACTTGAGAAACCTTCCCAACTTTTGTCAATACACTGTCTCATAAAAGAGCTGAATTTACCAGATATTTACATGCCCTCCAAAGAAAACCCCAAAAACCAAACCAAAAAAAAATCCAAACAACAACAAAGAAGAAAATGTTTATGGTCTAGGATAGACATTTGGACTTCCATGTAATTGCTGTCATTGTCTGATTGGTGAACATAGTTACATATTTTCCCCTGCTGTGCATATGACCAAGGCATGCTGGCTAATAAAACCTAAAAAAGCAGTGAAACACTCCCATTAGTGCAAGCAACAGTTCTCAGTATAAATAATTGTCTTGTCATATCTCCTCAGGCTCATTCCCTTTCTTTTCTTTCTTTCTCGCCTGTGTTTCCTCAGAGATGTTCTTTCCCCGTCAACATAGCCTCATGTTACTTCTCTGCAGCTCTGCTGCCCTCCATTCCAAAATCTGGCATTACAGTGAAACTTCCAAGAATTCCATTCTCTGAAGCATTATGAGTCACACTGTAGTCCTCAGCAATATTTTTAAAACACCAATGTTTTTTTAATCACTCTTGAGACCCACAGAAGAAAGTAAGGATATTATCTTGCTAACTTACAGTCGTGGTTGTTTTTTCTATTGCCACCCACACTCTCTCATCTTTCTCCAGATACACTGCTCCAATCTCTCAATAGTGCAGGCATATGGTATTCAAGCATGCCAGAGTCTGACTTCAAGTTTTAGTCATTTTTCTTCCTGTAAAAAGGATGGAGGGACATTAAGCCTGTGACCATTTGAGAGCTTTCTTTAAGTGAGAGTTTTATTAGGGTTTATACTTAAAAGAAACTATTATATGCTTAAGTGTAAAACTAACAGAGAAACAACAGGTCTGAGCCGTAATTGTACTGTGAGAGTGTTGAGACACTGTCCCAGGTTGTCCAGAGAGGCTGTGGCTGCCCCAACCCTGGCAGTGTTCACAGCCAGGTTGGCTGAGCCTTGAGCAACCTGCTCTGGTGGGAGGTGTCCCTGCCCAGGGCAGGGGTTGGGGCTGGATGATCTATAAGGTGTATTTCAACCCCTAAAATTCTATGATTCTATGATAATTCTTCACATCTGAATACCAGCAATGCCATGTGTCTGACACATCAGAGGCAGCACAGAGTTCACTGGTGCAACAGTGAGGTGGTGGAGAATTCAGGCCTGCTCCTGGCAGTGACCTCCAAAAAAGCATTTTAACAGAGGACACGGTTATCTTTAGGAGCTGCAGTTGCAAATACTATCCCTGATAACAAAAATACAAATCTTTTTTCCAAGTCATAGCAAAGTTATCAATGCATTTTCACTGTGTGTTTCAATGCTTTTTCCTTTTCCTTGAGCACAAGGGATGAGGCAGCTTTGTGTTACGAAAGAGTTATTGGCAGCTTAGGACAAAAGTTCCACAAATTGCTGTTATCTGCTCTGCAGGAGCTCATGTGACACACTGAATAAATATACCTTAAGGTTAGCACACAACACTGGACAATGGGCATTCAATGAGGAAGATCCCTAAAGACAACAGTTATCTGAGTTCTGTAGGGATCAGCTCCTTGCATGAAGCACTCAAGGATGGCTGGTTGCCCCATGATAGTTTTCAGAACAAGCTGCCAAGAAATAAGAGGCTGAAGAGACCTAGATTTCAAATTACCAGCTGATCATGTGAAGGAAGTACACACTTAGGTCCCAAAAGTTACTGAAAAATGGTCAGTGAGCTTGCCTGTGCAAGAGAGAGTTGAGAGAACTGTGAAAATAAACACATCATTGAGAAATGGAGGTAGGATGAGTGAGATTTGCTTAAGAAAAGGCGAGAACTGTCTCAAGAGAAATAGAGAAGAATCCATATTAAATAGTGGCATTAATGCAGTAAGCCAGGAAGCTACAAGTGATCAAAACTCCTCAAGGATCAAGGGTAGGTGAGGGATTTTATGCACACTTACACCTGCATTTATTTGTATACATAAAATGAAACACAATCCTACTGAAACTGCTAATTTTACCTCCAGCTCATACAGGGCTTTTCTGTCTCACTGCTCATAGCCAAAAGCGTGGAAAAGCAATAAATTTGCCTTTCATTTCACTAAGATTTTTGTTCTACTCTATGTATCTTTAAGAAATCCTGACCAACTTTTTTAGCTGATTGTACCAATAGTAAACTTTTGGAGGGTGTTGTAACTCCTGGGCTACATCAAAAGCAGCACGTCCAGCAGGTCAAGAAAGGTGGTTCTGCCTCTCTGCTCTGCTCTCATGAGATCCCACCAGACATCCAGCTCTGGGGTCCTCAACACAAGAAAGACATGGACCTCTTAGAGCAACCCCAGAGGAGGGCCATAAAAATGATCAGAAGGCTGAAGCACCTCTCCTACAGAGATAGGCTGAGACAGCTGGAGGTTTTCAGCCTGAAGAAGAGAAACCTCCAGAGAGAATTCATTGCAGCCTTCAAGTGCCTAGAAGGGGCTTATAAAAGAGAGGGAGAGCAACTTTTTACGCAGGCAGATAGTGATAGGACAAGGTGAATGGTTTTAAACCAAAAAAGGAGAGATTTAGATTAGATACAAGGAAGAAATTCTTTACCCGGAGTGTAGTGAGACACAGGAACAGGTTGCCCAAAGAAGTTGTGGAGTCCTACCCCTGGAAGTCTTCAAGGTCGGGTTGGATGGGCTTGGAACAACCTGGTTTGCTGGAAGGTGTCCCTGCCCATGGCAGAGAGTTTGGAACTAGATGATCTTTAAGGTCCCTTCCAAACCAAGCCATTCTATGATTGTAATATTCTCTAACTAAGATGTTTTTAAATTGCTTTACTCACTCTGGGTTCTTTTAAGATCAAAACGAAAAACTTCTAGGAAATAGTGCCAAAATATTAGCACAGTTATTAGCCTAATGCTAGGCTTTTAAATCCATATTTAGTCTTCCTAGTGTCAGTAAAGTTGTTATACCTCAGTGCCAGATATCCACAAATCTCAGTGAATGGCTATGAGGTACAACTTGACTAAACATCAAACTATCTACAAACTCATTATCATTATAAATTCAGGATCTATTTAAATATAGGCATCCAATTTTGGGCATTTATCATAACTACAGAATCACAGAACCATCAAGGTTGGAGGAGACCTCTGAGGTCATTGAGTCCAACCATTAACCTGTCACTGCTGGAACCCCTAAACCCTAAACCAGATCCTCCAGTGCCAGATCCAGATGCCTCTTACACACTTCCAGGGATGGTGACTCCACCACCTCCCTGGGCAATATCCCAGTGCCTGAACACCCTGACAGGGAAAACATTTCTCCTCACATCTAATTTGACTCTGCCCTGGCTCATCACTCCCTCTAGTCCTCTCACTGCAGCCATGGCAGGACAGACATCCCTCACCTCTCTCCAACTCTGTCAGGGAGTTGGAAAGAGCCATGAAGTTGACCCTGAGCCTCTTCTCAAGGATAAAAAACCCAATTCCCTCAGTCCTTCCTCATACAACATGTTTTCCAGACCTTTTCTGAGCTGTAAGACTGTAGCAGTGATGGGCTAAGTTATTTGGTAACTGCTGTCATTGATCAGCTGTAGAGATTCCAACTCTTCACAGAAGCTCTCAGTACCAAAACAGCACCCCCTTAAGCCCTTTCTGTTTCCTTATTTTGTACTACTTCTAAGAAATCTATCCCCACATTCTCTGAAGTCCTGTCACCATGTTTTTGTGCCTTGGACAGAACAGGATGCAACGGGCACTACAAACAACTGTGGTCTGGGCAACACACGTCAGGCTTAGCAAAGAGAACGTCATCAGTCAAAGATCAATAGCCAAAGCTTCCAGGTTACTCTGAATCATTCTCCTGAGTGGCCCTTCCTGCTACCTCTCACTGGCTTTTCAGGAATAATTGGAAACAGGTGGCAATTGCACCATTGCTGTAAGTTTAAAGCAAGCTGAAAATCAGAATTGAGTTGCTTGTTGCTACGTTTTCAATGGTAGAAAATGTCAACAGCACAGGCAATTTTTGTCTGAATTTGCTTTTTTCAGTGCTTCACGGTAAGAAAAGCCAATTGACACAATAGGGAAATGTTGCACATACAAAGTATGAAGGCCTGAAAACGAAGACTGTTGTGAAATTTAGAAATGTGGTACTGATGTGAATGTGATGCTTCTAAAACAGTCTCTTCTATTACAGATCTCAGATGTGTATATGCCAGACATAGCTGAATGAAAGCCAAAGCCTGGATTAATCCACTTTCTATAAAAATTGCCTACATATGTATCTGAAAATCAAAACACAGAAAATAATAACAGAGAGCTCATAAAGAAAATAATATTTGATTAGTTACAAGTTAGTAACTAATTATACAGATTCAAGAACTTACCTTGAAGAATCTTTTTTGTTTGGGTTTGGGGGTTCTTTTCTTGCACATAATAAACTTAGAATCATTGAATCATCAAGGCTGGAGGAGACCTCTAAGATCATCAAGTCCAAAACCATTAACCTGTCACTGCTGCAACTCCTAAACTCTAAACCAGATCCTCCAGTGCCAGATCCAGACACCTCTTAAACACTTCCAGGGATGGCCACCTCCCTGGACAATATTCCAGTGCCCTCATAGGGAAAACATTTCTCCTAACATCTAATCTGACTCTCCCTTGCCTCAGTTTACGACCATTCCCTCTAGTCCTCTCCCCCTAGCCATGGCAAGAGGGACATCCCCCACCTCTCTCCAACCCCTGTCAGGTAGTACTTCTAGAATTTGGATTTCTTTATAAGAATTCTTTAATGAATTCCACAATGCTAATAATTTAGTCAAAAAAATAAGTGGTATTTTATTCACTCTTACCTTCTTTTCCTATAAGACATCCCCTAAGTATCATGTATGGGGAAAAAAAGCAAAATAACACTTGGGGTAATAAAAGGGTAAACATCCAAATAATTTAGAAGACAAAGACTGCATATTTTAACAAGACTACCCTAGCATGGCAATATGATGGGACTTACAGCTGTGACAGAGACTTTAATGGGGGAAGAATCAATGCAGATTTGCAGATGGAAGTTGTGTCTCAAAAATGTGTTAGCTTTGTCTAAAGAACATGTGGATAAGATGACCTGGTAACTGTAGTGTTGGAATTCTTTACTTGGGTACACACATCTTCAATTTCCATGAAGCTCTGGAAAAATCCACAGGCCTTTAAAAGAGTGAAGCTACCACAGCACAAGAGGAATGGTCAGCTTGAGCATTATTAGCTTGTCTCAAGTTTGGAAAGAAAAAAGGAATGAATGGTCAGTTGTCAGAAGGGAAGAATTTTGCTTACAAGGTCTCTGCTAGAATCTCTGCTGTTCAGCCTGCTCCTGAGCAATCTCAAATATAGATTAAATAAAAGCTTTGTACATTCTGCTGGTGATCTGAAATTACTTAGGATAGTCAAAATTAAAGTTGTTTGAGGCAAAGTATAGAAGCATCTTACAGTCCCAAATGACTAGTTGGTAAGGTGACAGATTAACTTAATTCTCATTTCTAGATTGGGAAAAAAAGTTGTGTACACATTTTTGCACATAATGGCTGCCTGAGGTAGCTGGACAACAAATTCTGCAGAGATTTTAATGATTTACTGAAACTAACTAATAATTTCTGTCAGTGATTGAGAATATTTCTGACTCTGCCTTTTCATTTCATCAAAAGTTGGCGGTTTTCAGACTACCACAATATTGTTTATAATTCCATTTGGGGACTGAGTTTCTCTGTCTTTACTGTGCTTAATAAATACCAGCTAATTATCCTAACACTCTATGAGGTCAATAAACTATAGAACTCTCTCTGCCACAGAAAGCAAACAGAGGCATCTCAGTTAAATGAGTTGCACAAAGTGCTAAGAATGTGTAACGTTCTAGAAAACTGCAATGTCCATTGAATCCCTTCCCAAAAGAAATGAAATTAAATTTAAACCTCTTTTGACAAAGTGGAAAACACTTCTAAAACGTAGATATATTTCAATCAGACATTTCTGGAAAATAAAGGTTCACATTTTCACACTACAAAAAATGACAAGTGTTTACACTGAATGTCTATTTTTAGCCAAACGCTACAATTCAAACAACCCTAAGGAGTAATAAATATTGAACCTTTTCTTTCCCTGAAGATGTTCAAGAAATTGTCTTTTTGTTCCCACTTGGGATGATTCTCTTTTACAATATCTCAATTTTTGTTTTAGAAACAAGAAAGTTTATTACCTGACCAAATCAGACTCTGCTTTTCCATTACTGCCATGAGTTGATAACGTCACAGAAACTACCTTTGAGTAGTTCTTAGTACCTTCTGGGTAGAAACAATATCTCTTTATAGATTAAATGTTCTCATTAGGGTATATACCTGTTGATTAACAGTCCCTGAAACATCCTACAAGAGGTTTGTATCATGTAGGGGATACCAAAACAGAACGGAATTGTCCTGCCCTAGATGGACCTAGGCTGAAACTAAAGTTTATACTGAAAGATGAGGAAAAAAGTATTGGGAAAAAAAAAACCCTAATTGTAAGAAAGAACTTTAACATTTGTGGTAGTAACAGCACTGAACCATGATCTGAAAAGATGAGCTTCACCTGCTTGGTCAATCTGGAATTCTACATGCAACCCAACTAAAGCTGTAGGCATATGAATAGATTGTATTCTGTAGCTACCTGGGTTTAGATTTCTTCAGCTGCTGGGCTTGATTCTTCAGGCTCTCTGTCATATATGAAATCAAAATCTCTTAAAATAACCCCATGCACTTTAAAAAAAAATGCTGGAAGAGAACCAACTGGAAAGCAGCTTGGCAGAAAAGAATCTGAGGTCTTGGTAGACCCAAGTTGAACATGAGGCAGTGGTGTGCCCTTGCTGTGAAGAAGATCAAAGTTATCCTGGATTACATTAGGGGGAGTGTTGTGAGCTGGTCAAGGAATGTAATCCTTCTCCTCTACTCATCTCTGGTAAAGCCACACCTGGAGCATTGTGTCCAGTTCTAGGCTCCCCAGTACGAACAAATCATACAGCTGCCCTGGTGAGGATCCAGCAAAGGGCCACTGAGATGATTGAGAGACTAGAGCACTTCACATGATGAAAGGCTGAGAGAGCTGGGACTGTATAGTCTGGAGGAAAGAAGTTTCTTAGTGTCAACAAATGGGAAGAGGGTGCTCAGAAGGTGGAGTCAGGCTCTTGCCAGCGGCGCCCAGGACAAGAGGCAAGAGGCACCAACTGAAACCTGGGAGTTTCCATCTGAACATCAGGAAAGCCTTTTTTACTAGGAGGGTGACTGAGTGATGGCACAGGTTGCCCAGGGAGGTGGTGGAGTCTCTATCCATAGACATATTCAAAAGCCATCTGAACATGGACCTGGGCAACTCTCTCCATCTGGTTCTGCTTGAGGAGAGGAGTGGGACCCAATGACCTCCAGAGGTCTCTTCCAACCCCAACCATTCTGTGATCTGTGATTCAGTGAAATGTTACATAAATGGATAAAAGATTAAAGAGAAAATAAAAGAAAGAATAAAGGAATAATTAAAAAATAGTCTTTAACAAAAACACTAAGTGAAATATGCCTGATCAACTAGAGCAGCAGAATCTTTCTGGTACATTTATTTATAACAAGTACTTAATAAAACAGCTAGAAAAAATACAAACCAGAAGGAGGACATATGCATGCCCAGATCATAAAAGAATTATCTAGTTAATTTATGCACCACTGACAATTAAATTGGTATGCCAAGAGGAGCAGGTACTGAGAAATGAAAGCAAAAATCTAAAGGGAGAAATATGACTAACACTTTTCCCATGGAAGTCCAAGGAATTCTAGCACTTGTTTTCCAGTACCTCTCACTTCTCAAAAACATTTGAATACATGCTATTAGGAAAAAAAAATATGAACCCATAGAGACACCAAGGGTATACCAGAACCATAGTGAACAGCACAAAAAATGAATAGGATCAGGAGATCACAGGATAATTCAGGCTGGAAGGTACCTCTGAAGTTCATGCAGGCCAGTCTCCAGCTGAAAGCAGAGTCTGCTCTAAGATCTGACCAACTTACTCATATGTCTTGGAAACCTTCTAGGACTGCACAGCTTCTCTGAGCAGTCTATTCTGATGCTTAACTGACCACATCGAAAGAACGTTTTTCCTTATATCCACCCTGAACTAATCTTGTTTCAACTTCTGTCCATTATCTCTGGTTCTCCCATCACACAGCACTGTGAATAAATCCATCCTCCAAGGTCCCTCAAAAGCCATGTCTTGTCCACATTGAACAAGGCTCAGCCTCTCCTCCTGAGGCAAATCCTTCAACCCCCAACTATCTTGGTGCCCCACTGCTAAACTTGCTCCAGTTTTAAATTTAAATCATAGAATCATGGAATCAACCGAGTTGGAAAATACCTCCAAGATCACCGAGTCCAACCTCACTGTGGTTACTAGACCATGGCACTAAGTGCCACATCCAGTCTCAGCTTGAAAACCTCCAGGGATGGTGAATCCACCACCTCCCTGGGCAGCACATTCCAATGCCTGAGCACTCTCTCTGTAAAAAATCTCTTCCTATTATCCAACCTAACCCTCCCCTGGCAGAGCTTGAGTCTGTGCCCTCTTGTCCTGCTGCTGGTTGCCTGGGAGAAGAGACCAACCCCCACCTGACTCCAACCTCCTTTCAGGGAGTTGTAGAGGGTGATAAGGTCTCCCCTGAGCCTCCTCTTCTCCAGAATGACAAATCCTGGATAAGATATACCACATTCACTTCAGAGAGAACCATAATGCAGTGGTGAATAGTCTTTTTCGAACAGTTTGGAATATTTCATCTTAGAGAACCCATATATAAAAGCCACAATTTGAAAAGATCTCCATATTCAGGAATGAAGATAAAGTTTTGCTTAACTTTTGTTGAGACTGAAGTCCCACTTAGACAATTATGTGTAGGAATCTACTTGCATTTCTTAATGGGGATAGACTCGAGCACATGTTGAAGTGCTTTCCTGATTCTGGTCAAGAGTTGTTATATGTAGACTATGACCTTTTTATCTGCTTGCAGTGCCTTTCAAAACTTTACCCACGAATGATTCAGATCTTTCCCAAAGCTATACAAAACCTTATGAACTGCAAAATAATTAACAGATCAAAACAAAAGGTAGTGGAAGAACATACATAAAGTCTGGAAAGAGATGTTACTGGACACCACTGGGTTCACTCAGTGTTGCTTCAGATTTCCGTTAGGTATCCATGATGACAGATAAACAGCACTTAAATGTGTGAATTATATTGTACCATTACAAACAGTAGTGAAAAGAGTGAGATGCATTGCAAAGGAGTCTGAATATATCAGATTATGGAAGCCAATGCTGCCTGTCTTGCTGATACAAAATTCCTATTAAAACAATAAGGTGTGCAGATTTTGGCTCCTGGAAATAGGAAATAAAGGAACAAATCCAAAGCCCACTGAAGTCAATAGGAGACATTCTTCTGACCTCAATGGGCTTTGGATATCACCCAAAACGAGATTCATTCTGGAAAAACGCGAGCTGAAGGAAATAATCTTTCAAAAAGTCTCTGGGAGAGAGATGTTTGGAAAACCTGGAAATCAAAGAATACCTAGGAGACTTTGTGTAATAGATGATACGTGACAAGAGCTCATGAACACTGTTACAAGGCTGTACCCTTTCTAAATGATCAGTCTAGAAATGAAAACAGAAAAGAAGAGAGACAGAAACAACCAATTCCATCCAGTGAGGGAGCAGAGGTCGCAGGAATATCACATCACAGCGCAGGTAGGTTGTTTTGTATGGAATTTAAAACATGCCAAGCATCAAATAAAAACACAGCACCAGAGGTAATTGTCCCATTTGAGAAACCACTAATCTCACAGCTCTTCTCCCAGATACAACTCTGCTAGTATCTGCAAAGAGTAAAGTTTGCATATAGTAATCCTCTCTAGGATCTCAGTATGAGACAAGAGTCACATCTGTGATTTGGTTCTCATTTTAGTGATTCAGGTCAACAGAGCCCATTAAGATTTCATCTTTCCCATTATACACTAGTATGTTGTGCTAACCCAAGGATGTTCTCCTTCTTCTTTGGTGGAAAGACACTCACTTTCGTTCTCATAATCGCCCTGTTGCTTTCAGATGGAGAAAATTGTTCAAGAATATACATTCACCTCAGTGAAATGAAGATCTAACCTTATTCTCAAGATCAAATAGACTCAACTTGCTATAAATTCTCAAGATACCTATCCTTAACAATTCTTTTCCTACAGTCTTATTGCTGAGAACTGGATAAGGACATCTGTAAGAACATGCTGCGTAGCAGAAGATGATAAAGGTATTTTCCCTCATCTGGTCATTTGCTGACAGAAACACCTATTCTGTTTCTGTTTATGGTTTGCATAAATAATAAATTCATTGAAAGGTTCTGGCAGGCTGACTAACTCACCTACTGCAGTTCAGAATGGCTAAATCCTTCCCTGCTGCCACTACTGTTGCTGCTGAGGAGAGGAAAATTTTATTTCTCACAAAAAAAAAAACCATCCCAACAACCCCCCCAAGCCCAAACTCCAACACAAACCATGTGTGGCTCTACAAATAAGATTCATGAGGCTTTGCAATTTCCTGCTTCACTGGTTCAGAGGATCTCTCTATATTTTTTTGTTTGTAAGACATAGATAAGAAAAGGGTGAAGACAATCAAATATCCCTGAATAAATGAATTGGAATAAGTAATTGCAAGATTATTATGATAATGATGCTAAAGCTCCAGTTCATTCTAGAATGCCTTTGGATTTATACAATGTAGGTTATGTGCTGTTTAGTACCAACATTTCTGGTTTAAAATCTTTCTATTCTTAGATTTTAAAACAAGAATAACTATTGGTTTTGGAATTGTATAGCTGACCCTTCACAGAAAATGTTGGAAAATTTTATGTTTTGAAATGTTCATCCTTATGGTTCATATATTTCTTGGACCACTTCACATTTAAAGCTCATAGGCTTTTGCTAGAAAATCATGTCTCGACATGAGTGTAATTCTTCCAGAGGGCTCGGTCCTGTGATATCCTGAGCACTAACTGCTATCAATTCTCTCTCACCTTTTCTCTGGATCTGATATTTTGTGACATCATAAAATGTTCAATGGAATGAAATCACAGAGAAAGGATTCTTTGCTAGGATTCACAGTTAAGAGCAGCAGTAATAGGACAAGGGGCAGCAAATTCAGACTGAAGGAGGGGAAATTTAGGTTAGATCTTAGGCAGAAGCTTTCCCTGTGAGGGTGGTGAGACCCTGTCCCAGGTTGCCCAGGGAGGCTGTGGCTGCCCCAACCCTGGCAGTGTTCACAGCCAGGTTGGATGAGCCTTGAGCAACCTGCTCTGGTGGGAGGTGCCCCTGCCCAGGGCAGGGGGTTGGGGCTGCATGAGCTCTAAGGTCCATTCTAACCCCTAAAATTCTATGATTCATTCTCATGGCTAGGAAGAAAATGGAGCACATGGATTTTAAAACACAAAGCTTGTAAGAAAGTTCTTCAGCAATAAAAATGGGAAGAGAGAAATTGTGGATAACATGATATGCAATAGAACCTTTCTGAGTAAGCTGCTTTGCAAAATCTTGTTACAAGGCTTGAGTAGCTTTTTCAGAAAGTAGACCCTTATGCTCTTCCTTCAAATCCTCCTTGATTTTATAACATTGATACTGGAAAAAATCAAATCTCTTGCCTGGAAGCTCTAGTTTCAATTAACGAGGATGTTAAGCTTTTTTTTTTCATATACATGAAAAGAGTGACAGGATTATAGACCACCAAATTGTTGGTATTTTAAGAATCTGACAGGCTCAGCACCATGTGCCATTCTAGCCTCTCTGTGTATCCTTTGTGGTTAAAACTCTTAAGCACTTTAAATTCTTTTGGTCAGTATTTTTTTCCTTTTAGGGCAGACAACTAGAAGCACATTCCAAGTAACCATTTATGGTGTACAGAAAATTATAAGATACTAAAATCACCTCTTTGAAGGTGTTTCCAGGCTTTGGATAGTAAAACAAATATTTTATTTATAAAAAAAACCAAAGTTGTTGTTTTATATCTAGAATATAATTATCTATGTTCCAAATCAAATGAAAGACAGCAACAGCACAAAGACACAGCAAAATAATACATGTCAAATCCTAGAGCCTTTAGTTGGACGAATGTCCCATCAAGCTTTGGTGGCAGCTCTGCCTGATGAAAATTGGCTGAGCCAGACCTGAAAGAAGCAAAGATTTAAGGAGCCACACCAGTGGAATCAATTATGGAATGACAAATTAGATATTTATTTTTGTTGTCTGAAAAATAACAACAATTCAGTGCGTTATTAGTATAAAAGTAACCAACACAGGAATCCTCAGTTACATTTAGCCAGATGCAACAGAGGACCAAAAAGATGTTTGAAGAAGCAGATGACTTTCCAGAATATCTGATACAGCCTGGAAGAAATATGCAAACAAATTTTTCAAATCATCAAGCTTTGGCAAACGAAACTGACTGTAGCTTTGCATAACTTCATCTACAAATGGCTCAGTCCTCTCACGTTTCTCCTTTTCCAATGAATAAGACAAAACTGTGGACTGGTCCTGTGCAGGAGACAAATCTCTGTGCTGGGACTCCTGGTGGGGAAGAGGCCAGAGCTTCTGTGCTGCAGCCAGGAAACACTCCAGCAAGCAGGTTCCTTGGAGCCTGACACCTTGGGAAGAACTGGTGTAGGCCAGCAGACTGTCTCACTCAGCAGAGCAGTGCCCTGGGAGGCAGGGGATGAGAGAAGCTGCCAACCACCTGCAGCTGGTAGATCAGGTCGTGGAGTAGGAGAAAGATTCTGGCACTGTGCTAGGAAAGTCTGTAAGACATACCCCTATCTGTGGGGGTGAGTGGATGCTGGAGCCAAATCTATGAGTCTCACACTCAGTGCACAAAAACTTAACAGCTCAGATGGATGGGTAAAATCTGTAGCAGTGTAGAAACTGCCTGGGATGAAAGCTTTACAGTTCTGCAGAGGAATCTGGTTCTGCTCTGTACCATCTGTGCACCAATTGTGTGGCTTGTTTGTTGAGCTTTGTTTGTTTGTTGGTTTTTTCATTTGAGAAAGATATAGAAGTCAGTAAAAATAATGCACTTCAGGTC
Source organism: Acanthisitta chloris (assembly GCF_000695815.1). Lineage (NCBI taxonomy): Eukaryota > Metazoa > Chordata > Aves > Passeriformes > Acanthisittidae > Acanthisitta > Acanthisitta chloris. The sequence goes on along the minus strand of NW_008679888.1, from coordinate 40,343 downwards.
AGTTTAACTCCTGAACTATTCTTTTTTGTCCTCACCACTGCTGAGTATAGGTTCAAATTTCTTAGAAGACATAAAAAGAAGATTCATGTCTAATTACTGCAAATTTTATCATTTCAAACTTTGTTCACATTACATGGGTAAGTGGAGAAAACCTGGAAATACAGCAAAGGTGAGAGTCAAGGCCTGATTTTCAATGTTAGATCCTTACAGCTGACAGTGCATTTGTATGGGCATGTAAAACACAAACAGTCTGCTCCAAACACAATGACCACATGACAGTAAACACCTGGTGGATCCAGACCTTGAAGTGGATGCTCCCATCAGGTTTGTGCTAATCCCACTAATACCAGGCATTTGTTTGCATTTATTCTTACAACATGCAGACAAATTAGATGAAGGTTCTTAGCAACAAGTCAATGCAACGAGACAAAATAATATAAGCTTATACCTACATTAAGCGTTTATGTAACTATGCACATTCTATGCGCATATAATAAACACATTTCAGTCCCTGAGCATGCAACAAACATGTTTCAGCTGAGGATTTAAAATCTTCATGTCCACAGGTCCTCCAAACATGCTGTGGCACTCATGGAGTGAAATTTGAGGCTATTAAAAACCAATAGGAGCCTTGTTTAATCAGAGCTCTGCAGAATTCCACAGGGGCACCCAAGAGAATCCTTGAGGAAAACTAAAATTGTAGGACATCAAGGTGAAAAAAGGCATCACTCCTATCAGCTTCTCCAGAAGCTTCTGTTGACTTGGAGGAGACACAGCACCTTATGCTCGCAATCAACAGAGCGCAGCAGTGGCAGAGATGGACTAAGACTTGCATAAACATTGGTAAATGTCTTACAGGAATGTTTTTTAAAATCTTGATGTTCTTTTTTGGCTTCTGGGGTTTTGGCAGGAACTCTGTTCTCTAGACCCATTTCTATGTAGACACTTTAATGATGGCTTTGATTAAGAGACAGTAATTCCCTAGAGGTTAAGCAATCTTATTTATTGACATGAACACGAGTACAGTGCCAAAATCAAATGGTTATGTCCCAAACCGATGGAAAATCACAGATGCAAACCCATGATGGATTCTTCACTTTTCAGGTTTCATGTATTTCTGCTGCTTTCCGCTGTATATAAGCTTTATAATCTAAGCAACAACCAACCTGGCCTTGCAAGAGATTACCTTCTGCCAAACAACAAGCTCAAGCAAAAACGTTGGCCTACATCTGCCCAGGAAGGAATTACATTGAGGTCCAGTTATATTTGTCCCAGTAACTCTGTCTGCCAAGTGAGCCAGTTTCCCTCAAATGAGGATTTAAAGGAAGAACACAGATGTTGGCTCTGGGATAAGCTGAGACAAGACTGCGAAGGAAAATTCTAGACAATGAACTCTTTTACCAGATAGTTCAGGAGTCAACCTCAAAGGAAAACAAGGCAAGGAGTTTATAAAAATGAACTTGCTGACCTCCAATCTTCTCCTACACAGGATTCCAAATTTCCAGTGAGGTCAATAGGATTTGCAGACATATATCTCAGGACAAGCCTTTAAAGCTCACCTTATCTCAATGAAGTGCAACTGTTTTGGGGGTGACATATGGCACTATTTAATAGCGAGAGGGCACACAGTGAAGCCAAGCAGCAAAGCAAGAATGTGGGTTCGGCAGAGAGTTAGCACTTATAAAAAGTACTCAAGAATCATTACGGATCACAAATTCTGTATCTCTTTGAGATTACTTAAAGACAGACCAAAAAAAAAAAAGATTCAGAAATAGAACCAAGGCTCTGCTTTTCATAACTGAAAGGCAATATGAAGAAACATCATAGAATCATAAAATCAACTGGGTTGGAAAAGACCTCCAAGATCATCAAGTCCAACTCTACCATGGTTACTAGACCATGGCACTAAGTGCCACATCCAGTCTCACCTTGAAAACCTCCAGGGATGGTGAATCCACCACCTCCCTGGGCAGCACATTCCAATGCCTGAGCACTCTCTCTGTAAAAAATCTCTTCCTAATATCCAACCTAACCCTCCCCTGGCAGAGCTTGAGTCTGTGCCCTCTTGTCCTGCTGCTGGTTGCCTGGGAGAAGAGACCAACCCCCACCTGACTCCAACCTCCTGTCAGGGAGTTGCAGAGGGTGATAAGGTCTCCCCTGAGCCTCCTCTTCTCCAGGCTGAACAGCCCCAGCTCCCTCAGCCTCTCCTCATGGCACTTGATCTCCAGTCCCTTCACCAGCCTCGTTGCTCTTCTCTGGACCTGCTCCAGCACCTCAATGTCCTCCCTGAACTGAGGGGCCCAGAGCTGAGCACAGGATTCAAGGTGTGCCATCCCCCATATTAAACTAATGGCACTGAATGTCAGACTAATTGGCCATCTTCTTCTTCCTCTCCCTGGCAGAGTCAAGGAGAAGAACTCTCTTCTATGGCTCTGCATTCCCAAAAAACTCCGTCTCCTAACGTTTTCTCTCTTGCAGGAAAAAGTGGAGATGCTCGACAGCCTGCAACTCTACCATATATTCTTTTACTGGAATAAGAAGTGTTTCTAGATCAACAACTGAAGAAGCCAGTGGAGTGTCTGTGTGCCAACATTAAAGTCACTTTTCATCTGTGAGAATTCCATTCTTTCTAAAAGCTTTGCCTTCTCATAGGAAGATGGCCAAAATCTGACAGAGATAGGAGTTTGTGGCAGAAATCTACTACTAAGTACATTATTTCTGCTTTTGAATATACCTCAATGTACATTTCTACATCATTCTGTATGTCTTCATTTCTGTTTTATTATTTCCTTCAGTTTGACTTCCATCTGAATTTCAGTCTATTATGAAATTGGGCATGTTATTTTTTTCATCCTTTTTTTAGTCTTGTGGTTGTTCTTATTCTGGCATTTAGTGACTTTCCCCTTCACTTGCTCCTTTGTATTTTCTAAAGGCAACAAGCCATTCTTGTGGTGCTGGATGGGGATGGGGAAAGTTGCCAGCAAAATGTTTGATGCACAGGCAATAAAATTCCTCTGCCCACCAATTCAGGTTTGTAAAAGGTAACTCTAAGTGGAGTTTCTACATACAGTGGTATATTCTATCCAGAGGTAATTGAGAAGCCTTAATTTGTCTCAATTACTTATAGATGTTATATGCATACATATTTCTCACATAATATGATAATGTAACAAGTACTTATGTAAATTAGACATATGAATATGATGCATAACATTGTTCAATATTCCAAGCAGCACAATGAATCCTAAAACAGCCTGGTGCTTGCAAAGCACTATGACATGAACAGAACAAAAAGCAGCTGTCAACCAACTAAAGACATTCCTGTACAATAAATCACAGATATGTTCCTTGTATCCCTTCACTTATTTTCAGAAAAATTTTAGACAACGATATTTCTGCTGTAAAAATATTTTCAACAAATCCATACACAATTTGGAACTCCAGTTGCTGCACCAGAAACTCAGCAGTGTGAAACCGAAGCGGGGGAAGTTTAGGTTAGATATTAGAAAAAAGTTTTTTACTCTAAGAGTGATGAGACACTCTCCCAGGTTGCCCAGGGAGGCTGTGGCTGCTCAAACCCTGGTGGTGTTCAAGACCAAGTTGGCTGAAGCCTTGAGCAACCTGCTCTGGTGGGAGGTGTCCCTGCCCAGGGCAGGGGGTTGGGACTAGATGATCTTTAATGTCCATTCCAACCCTTAAATTCTATGATTCTATGATTATCTTAAAGAACCAAGCAGTGAGGTGGATACAGAGAGTATTTGCTTTCTGTTCCATTACCGTGACAAACTGCAAAACCCAAATATTGAATCTGAGGAGTGTAGATTATGTTGTAGCTAGATGCAAACCTCACTAATATCTTTGGAATACAGCTGAGTCTTACAACTTACACAGAAGGTTATCAAAGTAGAGAATCTAGCACAGAAGAGAAAAAAAAGCTGAAAAACAATATAAGCTGTGTTAAGGTTAGAGATGGTGCAATGAATCTTTGAATATTGTGCTCAATTCCTCTTCAAGAGATGTTTAGCTGAAAGAAAAAGGTGTCAAAGACAAGTAATGAAAATGTGGTTGCAGGCACAATATGACCCTATTATAAGAAGAGACTGAAATGAATAAGCGATAATACGACACAGACATCAGATAATGAAATTCTGGCAGTAAACACCAAGAACAGTTATGTCCACAGTGCTATTTGACAGAAATTCTCAGCAAAGAAACACATAAAGGAAACTTCATGTTTCTGATCACTACTGTAAATGCAACAAAGAAAGAAAAAGGAGGGGCTCAGTCACAACCCTCAGCAGCTGCCAAAGTAAACAAGAAGGCGTTTGATTTTCAGCCAATAAAGATGAAGTGAAAAATGAAAGTGGGAAAGCTCTGGGTAGAGCTTTTTCTGGTAGAGAAAGACAGACAGATGTGCATGATGCTTTATTTATGGCTTTGGGAGGATACAAATGATTGGAAAAAAATTCAAGCATTTAAAAAATCTTCATACTAAAAATTGGAAACTATTAGTCCTTCAAATGCGTGTTGAAGATATCAAACAAGGTACATAGAACCTCAGAAAAGGTGAAAATTGATTTGGAAAAGTGCACTTTTCCATATCAATGCTCTTTCTTGTGGAAGCTGAACTTAACTATGAGATTAACCCTCTAAATGCATTAGCAGATTACCTAGGATAGATTTTTCAAGAAGAGGTTACCAGAGACTTCTGATGGATGAGAAAAAGTCAGCAAACCAAAGACATGATATATTTCTGGACTTAACCCATTGTACATCAGGATATAAAACAGCAAAGCAAGCAGCACTGCAAAACACTTTATAACACATTTTGCAAGATGTTAATTCATATTCGGCACAGATGTTTGACAAAAGTAACTGCACTTTCCATTTTGGCCATCACACAACTTCCTCGAATCAGTTGCAAAATTAGCCCTCACAGTACTTCTCTATAAGGATCAATGATCAGTGTTTTCTCCTACTCTGGAAGTGGAAATGGCAGTCACAACACCCTATGCAAATTAGACTTATTCTGAAGTCAGAAGTTAATGTAACCAACATTAGTTTGATGCTTGAAAGATATTGTTTTCTAAAATAATTCACCATTTAAGGGCCTTTCAGAGGCTGAAGTCCAGAGGGAGGAGAGAGGAGAGGTGAAGGGCCTTGAGGCACAGCTGAGATCACTTAGTCTGTTTAGCTGGAGAAGAGGAGACTGAGGACAGAGCTCATGGCTGGATACAACTTCCCCAGGGAAGGAAGTGCAGGGACAGCTCTGACCTCTTCTCTCTGCAACCAGGGACAGGACCCAGGGAATGGGCTGAAGTTGTGTCAGGGGAGGGTTAGGCTGGAGATTAGCAACTGGTTCTTCTTCCCCCAGAGGTGTTTGGGCACTGAACAGCTCCCCAGGGCAGTGTCACAGCCCCAAGGCTGACAGAGCTCCAGAGGTGTTTGGCCAATGCTCTCAGGCACAGGGTGTGATTGTCAGGGATGTCTTTGCAGGGCAGGAGTTGGACTAAATCCTCAAGGGTCCCTTCCAACTCTGATCATTCTGTGATTCTGTGAACAGTCCCCAGCCCAACAAGACCACACTATATTGTATAGCAGGAGATATTCACCCTGCTGCTATCCGTCTGTTTGTCCAGCTCTTTCTCGATCTTCTACTTGTTTTCTCCCCACTAAGAAGGTATTTAATGATTTCTTTGGTGATATTCCTTACTGGTAGAAAGGTAGGAGATGATTATTCATTGTTAAAAGTGTCAAAGATAGCAATGATCATTTTCCATTGTGTTAGGGAAAAAATATGGTCCATAGGTAATTGCCTTCTTAACTCTTGATATTGACTTCAAATACTTCCAGACAATCTGTCTCCCAGGCAAGGGTGAAACTTTACATGGCAAAACACATGACTTCATGTCAAAATTGAAAGGTAGAAAACTGAAAGATGCAGAGCAAATGGAGAACTATTGCAAGGCTGTTGAACACTCTCCGCAGTGTTCAGTGTCATATCAATTAAAACTTGCTTATCAAGATATTTTCTGTATCTTTTCACTAAGGAGCTATATCATTATGTCCTGTGAGAAGGACCCAAGAAAGCACGAGATACTAAATTGGAAGGATTTAGTATCCAGCCAAGCTGGAGGAATTCTGGAAAGAAAACACTCCAATAAGCAACTTTCATCACTAGGGAATCTAGAGAAAGAACCAGAAATGATGCCCATTAGAAGTCCTACAACTATTCAGAAAGAAGCATTGAAAAATAATTGAAAAAATATTTCCAGTGACATGTATTTATCTTCCACATACTGAACACAGTGACAAACAAGTGTAATACAAGAACCAAAGCCAATTTTAAGGGGAAAACAAGAGAAAAGTGCTATCCAAGCCATGGATCTGGTAACAGATGGAAATTGAACCTCTTAAACTGTTCTTACCATAATGACTACTTGGAGAACTTACTAACTCCAATTATAGCCACAATTAGCACTTTTTAAGGATGTAGATGTATAAAGCACTGAGACAGATCTAACACCAAAAAGAAAAAAAAGTACCCTGTTTTCTGTTCTGTTGGCTTATCAGGATCTGCAACTGGAAAACTGGATTCATCATTCACACCACTTCCCCAGATTTCCCCAGTGTCCTGACTTCCGGAGAATAGATTTGTCTTCATGATTTTTAGTGACACCTTCAGTTCTCTAAGAAAAATGCAGTAGAGCAGTATTTTTTTCCCTGTAGTGCCACCCCAGCACAGTGCCCTCCATCCCATTTATCCACCACTAATGAGGCACTGGGCACAACCAGAAGGCACAAAACGAGATTTTCCAGTGGCTCTTGGCAGTTAGCATACCTGGGACTTCAACCAACTCACAGCACTCTTTTACTCTTGAAGAACTTAAACAGGACTTTCTTGCCTTTCCCTTTAGCAGCTCCATGACATGTTCCACTTGCAGCTCAAGGTCTACTGATATCTCCTAAGCTACAAGACAGACAGACAGAATTCTAGCACTATTTAGCTACTCACTTACCAACACACTGTCCAAATCCTAATGCAACTTCCTATAGCTCCTTCTCATAGAAATTCCTACTAACATTAGTAGACATAGATTTTAGGGACTGTTCAACATGATCTGGAGGAGAGTTATTGATCCACAGAGCAGAGACTGGATGGCTCTTGAAAGAAAGAACTGACAGCAACATCTTGCAATGATGTTGCTGCCTATCACACACAGTTATTGTTTATTTAAAGAGCTTCTGAGAAACTGTGAGAAGGCTCATTGCTATTTATTCCAAAGCATGGATGTTAGCCTGCAGTTGGAATGGAAAAGGACTAATGTTTCCAATGAATAAAAACCCTTCTAGCCAAATTTTAATTGAAGCTAGATAGCAAATGAAACATATTTTTTTCCCCCTGGGGAATAGCAGACTCTGAAAACAAAATTGTATCAATGAATTGGGGATTATTTTTATACCAAAAGTCTAAACAATAGAAATCATATACAGAAAAGGATTCAGAAAGCCTCAAGTGAATAAAGAAAAGCCAAAACCTTTTTCCAGAAAATACTGAGGTGGATACTGATGTGTTTTTCCAATGTGAAGATACTTATCTGCTAGCAATCTGATATCCCCAGCTCTGTCTGCTCATAGACCAGTCCTCAAAACTAATCCTTATGATTTTCATTCCGCAGTTTTAACTGAGTGTCAGTGTGTCCTGAAGGCTTTAGTGCCTCTTAGAATTTCACATTACTCATTGAACAATCACCTTTCATTATATACACTGTTTACCTCCTGCAGAAATGTTTAATTGATGATGGTCCAACAAATATTCTGGAATAGATTCATTGTTTATCACTACAACTCATAGACTTGTCTAGTAATGAAGAGATACTGCTACTCTGGAACACAGTGAAAGGAAAATATAAGGCACTCAAATATGCAATTATTGTCTTTTTTTTTTGTCTTCAGATCTCCAGAAAATACAAAAATGAGTTAGTTTGCATAAAACCTGAGATTATGGTGAAATCAGAACGCATTCAGTAGTTATGCTGAAAAGCTGTGGGGGCTTGGATGAGGAACTCACAAGAGTGTCTTAGCACTGCCTAGACTAGAAACATTACAGAGAGTTTCCATTATGTTTAAAAGACAAGAACATCATGAGCCCTGAAGAACTGTTTTCTAAGGGTTAAGGGTAATGCCATCACATAGAATATTACCATCTATCCCTTTTGGTAATTAATTCTGATAAAAGACAGTTTACTCATTCTGAAATACTGGTTGACTTCCTCTCTTGGGTACTTTGATTGCCCAGACATGCCCAAGCCAGAGTGCCTGACTTGCCAGTTATTTCAATAACCTCTTCCAGTAGCCAGATACTCCACCCAAAATCTGAGTACAGAATGTAGAAATGAGGGGGACCCTGTATCTATTGCAAGTTCTCTGTTTGGGAGGAAACATAAATCAAGGACCTAGAATGAATTATGCATTGCCAAGGCTTACAATCTTCAAAGGAGGCACAGACCATCTAATATCAGTAATTGGTAAAACATTGTTCCCTTTGCAACAGAAAACTCCTGGCAAACAGCACTGGTCTAAGAATTCTTAAGACCATGGAGTGGAGTTTAATTCTGGAAATGAAAATGAAAATGAAGGAAGGATTAGACAGCAAATTCTCAACAAGCTTGGTATGTCCTGAAAGGGCCAGTGATCTGTAGCTATGTAAATCATCACTGTTGAACAGGTAACACAATAGAATGGGAACCTATGTCTGCCATATCAAGACCAGTCTGGAGTGATGTCATGGCTGAGAAACCATATGGCCTTCATTAAACAGAGAAAAGAAAGTATTAGGATAAAAGAACACAGAGAAGAAGCTGTTTGAATCTGTGTCTAGAAAATAAAGCCAAATGGTTCAGCGGCCAACACTGCAATGATGTTGAGAAATAAGCAAGCTCACTTAGACCGATGAGGGAGGAGGTTGACCCACATGGGCCAGTTCGAGCAGCAGACAGCTTGGAGTAAAATACATGCATACCACTGGGTAGTGACATTGCTAGTTTAGACTCCCTGGCATGGGCTTGTCTTTCAGTGATCAGAGAGAAAACAAAAACACAAAAGCCTTCTTAACTCATTTGAGAAGAAAATTTCAGTCTGCCTTTTGTACAGTATTTTCATCTTCAACAACCAGTTGAACCAGAAAACCCCAGAGAAACATGACTCTAATTGAGAAAACCAAGGCATCCCATTGTAGGCTTGGTCAAAGGACATAAACTTCCCATGTTCTGCACAACTGCAAGGAGGCTTTGGACTAAATCCTCAATGCAGAGGAAGCAAAACCAATATATTAATCACAAGAGATCTCAAAGCATTCCTTTTCAACAAGAGAGCTTCTTTATATGCCATATGCTGAGTGGTAAGGAAAGGACCAACAGCAAACCTCCACTAGTATTGCAAAGACAAAATTTTGGATCTTCAGTGCCATAGCAAACCCATTGTAATAGCTAGCATGGAGCCATTTCAAGAACTTGAGGTTTGAAGACAGATATTGGTTAAGACCAGAGAGCATAGCTAGGTCTTCATTTTTTTTCACCCAGCAACAATAACCTTTGAAGAAAGAGAACAGTCTCTAAAAAGGTTGATCAGGCAATAAATGGAAACAGCAGTGCAAAATATGAAAGGTATTTTTGGGGGCTTGTTTCTTCAAATAAATACAGATTTAGCACAGGTGCCAGACTTAGAGGAGAGAACAGAAAATTGGGGACTGTTCCTCATCAAAGAGATTATCCAATAAGAGGGAAATACCAGGAGAATCCTCTTCCCACAAGGTAAACTGCATGTCTGTTCTTTCCTTAAGCCACAATACCAACCTAGCATGCCTGAAATATGAAGTTGTTCAAAGGAATAATGACACACATTCTTGTTGCACACAATATCACCCTTAAAACTGTGCAACACCAATGCACGAGAGGAATTCAGCACTTAAAGAGCACTGAAAATGTAAACAGTGCTACAGTTCTTATCTGTGCACCCAGTAACACCAAAAAAACCACCCAGATAACCTTTCATCTTTCAGTGTGTCCAGCTGCACATTGGTGTCCAAGGTCCCGCTCCTTAGAAACAAGGTCAAAGCAGAAACTCATTAATTGAAGCAATGCAGGATCTAATTCTACATAGAATCATAGAATCAACCAGGTTGGAAAAGACCTCCAAGATCATCGAGTCCAACCCTACCATGGTTACTAGACCATGGCACTAAGTGCCACATCCAGTCTCAGCTTGAAAACCTCCAGGGATGGTGAATCCACCACCTCCCTGGGCAGCACATTCCAATGCCTGACCACTCTCTCAATAAAAAATTTCTTCCTAATACCTAACCTAAATGTCCCCTGGGTTTAGGTAACATGTAACACTAGACAAGAAACTGTCATATTAGTCCAAGACAATTGCTTAAGTACAGTATTTTCAGTAAAAATACCATGTGAACATAGTAAAGGGTTAAGCAGAAAGATCTGAAATCAAAACACTTATCAGTTCTTCCTGCTTTTATCCCTATTCATATCATAACTCCTCAAAACCCAGTGAATTACTTAAACAGTTGCAGCTGGTACAGAATGCATTTGGAATACCCATTAATTTGTACAGATTCATCAGCCACATGCTTTGGCTTAAACAGTCAAAGGATGTCTCAAATTCCATCAATCCCTTCCTCAAAGAAGTGTTTTCTAAAAAAAAAATTAGTAGCCAGACAAGCCAAAGTGGGAAATTAAACAGTTTGGAATTTAAGAAAAGGTTGGAGAAAACATAAACCACATTTGATCTGGTGAAAAAAAGAAGTGAAATGATCTATTGACTGAGCGTCTACACAAAGTTAAAAGTTTGATGAACACTGATTGGCTTTATTGCTTGAATTAAGACAAACAGTATATGGACAGAATAGGAGGAAGCATTATTGGTGATAAAAATTAGTCAGGACAGTCAAATCTAAACCTTGCTGCTAACCTTTGCAGGAGAATTATACTGTACTGAGCACAGGAAGTAAAATTCATTAACTACAAAGACAGTATCTCTGACTTTGGAATTTCCTGAACTGCAAACTGCTGGAGCTGGGGAGAATATTCTGACAATGCAACAATACATGATTGCCCTGTTCTAATGTTTTATTTTCCAACAGCATTTTATTTTAGCCAGTGCTGGAGACAGAAAACTGGCCTAGGATAACCTTTAGTCCAACCTAGTATAGCAATTCTAATGTTCTTAAAATGGATCATGAGTGCATAAAATAATAAGGCAGCACAATACATGTGGTGAAAACATAGAAATATGTGATATCTTAATAATTGTCATAATGAGAGGTGGTCTTGGACTCAATATGGATGATTGTCTGAAAGTGGCAGTTCAGAATGCACCAAGATTCAAAAAGGCAAACAGTATAATCTCCCAGGAAAGAGACAAAAATAATCCTGAAGCATTATAAACCTACCATGTTCCCAGTATCTACAAAGTATGCGGTTCTGACATTCCACCTTAGGAAAAAATAGACCCTAAAAAACTACAGCTTTAGCTTCTAAAACACTATGGCATCTATGAAACTGTAGAAAGACTATCAAAGACAAATACAAGTATGGAACAGCTTCACATGGCTGCTCAGGGCTTGGACAGGCTGCACTTCACTGGGTAAGAAAGTGGCTGGAGCTGAGCCCAAAGATTTGTGGTGAATGGAGTTACATCCAGCTGGCAGCTGGTCACTGGTGGTGTTCCCCAGGGCTCAGTACTGGGGCCAGTCCTGTTTAATGCCTTTATCAAGTGTCTGGACAAGGACACTGAGGGCACACTCAGTCAGCCTGCAGACGATACCAGGCTGGGCAGGAGTGCGATCTGCTGGAGGGTAGGAAGGCTCTGCAGAGGGATCTGGACAGGTTGGATCAATGGACCAAGGCCAAGGGAATGAGGTTCAACAGGGTCAAGTGACAGATCCTGCACTTGGGTCACAACAACCCCATGCAGTGCTGCAAGCTGGGAGAAGAGTGGCTGGAAAGCTTCCTGAAAAGGACCTGGCAGTGCTGGTCAACAGTGGCTGAACAGCAGTGTGCCAGGTGGGCAAGAAAGCCAATAGCATTCTGCCTTGTATCAGGAAAAGTCTGGCCAGCAGGACCAGGGCAGTGATTGCACTTGGCACTGGTGAGGCCACACCTCAACTCCTGTGTTCAGCTCTGAGCCCCTCACTACAAGGTGCAGGAGCATGTCCAGAGAAAGGCAACAAAGCTGGTGAAGAGTCTGGAGCACAAGTCTGATGAGGACCAGCTGAGGAAGATAGGAGTGTTTAACCTGGAGAAAATGAGGGTCAGGTTGACTTTATCCCTGTCTACAACTAACTGAAAGGAGGTTGTAGCAAGGTGGGGGTTGGTCTCTTCTCTGAGATAAAAAGGGATAGGACAAGAGGAAATGGCCTCAAGTTGTGCCAGGGAAGGTCTAGGTTGGATATTAGGAAAAATTTCTACACTGAAAGGATGGTGAAGCATAGGAACAGACTGTCCTGGGAAGTGATGGAATCATCATCCCTGGCAGTGTTCAAAAAATATGTACATGTGGCACTTAGGGACATGGTTTAGTGATGGACTTGGCAGTGCTGGCTGAATGGTTGGACTCGATCTTTCCAGCCTTAAAGATTCTATGATTCTACAGAAAGAAAAACAAAACATACCAAGATGCTTCACTTAAAAAAAAAACAACCAGAAGACTGAAAGCCAAAGATGACTAATGATAATGTTGAGATGACTAAGGTCATTAATGCAGTTAAGGAGAAGAATAATCTGTTGTTACTCTGCAAATTATAAGGATAACCAAACAAAACTCTCACATAGCAGGTGAGTGGCAATATTAAGCTAGATAAACCTTTAGTCTCATTTCATGTGGTTGACCTTACATTCTAAATAACATGAAATAAATGAGGCCAAGAAGTATCCACATGGAAAGAATATAAATACGGCAGATGTTCACAATTATCATCATTATTTATATCTACTTTTATGGAAAGAACTACAAAAAGTTGAATCAGATTAGCAATTAGAGTTCAGCAAAAGGCCAGTCACAGTAGTTTCCTGTACATTTTTACACCTTCTTTTGAAAGCACAAATGTATCAGCAATTTTCAGAGGTGGGATACAGGACCAGATGGAATTCTCATATTCAGATGAACACAAAGTACAAATCTTTGAAGCTCAGATTTTTCTCAGTTTCTGAATAATTTTCACAGAACCAGTCAGGTTGGAAGGGACCACTATGGGTCATCTGGTCCAATATCTCTGCTCATGCAGGGTCATCCTGGAGCACATGGCTCAGGATTGTGTCCAGGCAGTGCTTGAATATCTCCAGTGAGGGACAATCCACAATGATGAGATAGATTTTCATCTCACAGAGCCACGTAATATCCCGGGCAATATATTTATAAGGTTTTGTTTATTGCCCTGTATTGCTGAGGTTTCTCAAACCTATATCCCAAGACCATTTCTTTTCAAATGAACTACTTGTCATGTCCCACTGCCCAAACATACCCATGTTTTATTTTTTCTTTTAAATTCCAAAAAGACTTAGGCACACTGAGTAAACAGATTTAATAAGCTGAACTCAATCGTGACTTCTCCACTTACATTTTTTGGCAGAAAATGCCTTTCTGAGTTTCTATTTCAGTAAGATTCACTTAATACATCCAAAGCTGAGTAGGCTTTGATCCACAATTACAAAGTTAATATATATGGAGAAAGAATAATGCTGGGAAAATGCTCTCTTGGCAAATGAAAGCTGGAGCAAATTAATCCCACAAATTTCCCACCTTTAATGAGTTCAAATCTTGCCATCATTAATAATACTGAAATAGTTATTAACATTTATATAAATATAATGAGGGAAGGTCTTTGGACCTGCCAGAAGGATCGAAAGCTATTGGAACTTCTATCACATGAGCAAGATCAAAACCAAAGCAGCTATGCTTTTTTTTTCTTTTGCATTAAGTAACTTCATAGCCCAAGCATCTGACTATCGTCTTGACTTAAAGTACTTGGCTCTAACCCAAAGACAGGTTCAAATAAGGTTCTTTGATTCCACACACATGCACATACACACGTTCTTTCAATCCACTCTTCTTGCACGCAGGAGTCAACGGGAGTTAAGGGCAGCACTTCAAAATATGCTCAGCACTTTGCAGGATGTGGCTCTTTATCCTTATTTGCCCCCTTGTGCTTGCTTAGTCCTCTTTTTACCAGTTCTACTAATAACGTTCCTCTGCAACAAAAAAATACTGCCCAAACCCCACTGATGCCTACTGCAATCTTTCCTTGAAGTCCCATACAGTCTGTCCCCAAGTTATTAAATGTAGTTTCTGTATTCTATATCATTACAGCAGTGACAGGTTAATGGTTGGACTCAATGATCTTAGAGGTCTCCTCCAATGTTGATGATCCTATGATTCTATGATCAATTTTAGAAACTAAGATAATTCTGAAAAACAGGACAAAAAAATTTCACTAAAATGTGCAAGATTGGAAAATTCTTCACTAAATACAGCCATAGAATCATAGAATTTAAGGGTTGGAATGGACCTTAAGAGTCCCAACCCCCTGCCCTGGGCAGGGACACCTCCTCACTAGATCAGGTTGCTCAAGGCCTCATCCAACCTGGCCTTGAACACCACCAGGGTCGGGGCAGCCACCATGTCCCTGAGCAACCTGTGCCAGTGTCTCACCACCCGCACAGAGAAAACCTTTTTCAAATATCCACCCTAGACTTTCCCTCCTTCAGTTTGAACCCACTGCCCCTTGTCCTATCGTTGCAGCTCCTAACACAGAGTCCCTCTCCAGCTCCTCATAGGCCCTTCAGATATTGAAAAGTTGCTCTGAGCTCTCCACACAACCTTCTCTTCTCTAGGCAGAGCAGACCCAACTCCGTCAGCCTGTCCTCACAGGGGAGATGCTCCAGTGTTCTTAGCAACTTCGTGGCCTCCTCTGGACTTGCTCCAACAGTTCCATGTCCTTCTTGTGTTGAGGGCACCAGAACTGTGTGCAGTATTCCAGGTGGGTCTCACAAGAGCAGAGTATAGGGGAAGAATCGCCTCTTTTGACCTATTGGCCTTGCTCCTTTTGATGCAGCCCAGAATTCCATTGGCTTTCTGGGCTGAGCTCACACTGCAGCTCATGGTGAGTTTCTCATCCAATCATAATTTTTTCTCATCCAGTTATAATTTTTCCCTGAGATATTTTTCTGTTGTAGTCTGTAAGAACATCTCTATTTATTTTTAAAAATAACAGGACTGAATTCTCATGGCTCATGATCCTAAAACATGGATTAGAGTTTACTCTTGTCATCCAGCTACTCTGATTTTGTTCAGACTGGAAAACTGCCCAAACTGAAAACTTTCTGCCTGTATCTTTAGATTCCCATTCAACACAAATTACAGCATTAGATAGGTGGGAACAGGAGTGACATACACCTAGAACCTGTTCTGACAGTCACTTAGGATACACCTCTATATCCAGGAGCCCATAGACACCATAGTAGAGTTCAGTAGTTTATGCACAGCAGTTCTACAAAATTAGTGGTGATGAGTACTTAGAAAATTCACAAGTTTTCTGGACTTCATTTATGGATCATCAAATGACCAGTTAAAATTTACTGCAAATCAGCCATTAGTGCCCAAAGATTTCATTCCTCAACACATATTTAGGTGTCAAAATAAAAGTGACTAGAACTTTTGTGGAAGACAGTCAGCAATTTGATTTTTTTGAGAGCCTACAAAGGTATTAAGGAAACACATTTTAGCACCTAAGCTTGTAAATAGCCCCAACCCTGGCAGTGTTCACAGCCAGGCTGGATGAAGCCTTGAGCAACCTGCTCTGGTGGGAGGTGTCCCTGCCCAGGGCAAGGATTGGGGCTAGAAGATCTCTAAGGTCTATTCCAACCCCTAAATTCCTATGATTCTGTGAAATATGAGTTCAAGTGTTTTGAACTTTATTCTCAGAGATCATACTCTATTGAACTATGCAAACATTTATCTTCTGTTATTAAAGTAATATATTTCCCACAAAGTTTAAGAAGAGTCAGGATGGAAGATTATCCAACTAGAATTTGAATTATGGAAAAAACAGTGCAGAATGATTTTTCACTATTGGCTTTTTAACCAGAGAACTCCTAATTTCAAGGAGCTAGTTAAAAAGAAGAGTCATCTTCCATTTGAGAGACATTGCTTAAAACTTTTGAGGTTTTTGCTGTTCACATGGATATAATCACTTTGTGCCTCTTCTCTCTGGCCACCAGGGACAGGACCTAGGGAATGGGCTGAAGTAGTGTCAGGGGAGGGTTAGGCTGCAGATTAGCAAGTGGTTCTTCTTACCCCAGAAGTGTTTGGGCACTGAACAGCTCCCCAGGGCAGTGTCACAGTCCCAAGGCTGACAGAGCTCCAGAGGTGTTTGGCCAATGCTCTCAGGCACAGTAGTAAAGCCTAGATGGCTAAAATCCTACCCTTGGTCCCCACCCAGGCATCTTCTACTATAAAAATATTGTTGATTCACAATTCCAAAGTTTTTTTGTGCAACTCTTGCATGCATTAGTAAATAACAATCAAAGATGCTGTTTCTCTAAGCAATAAGAGCACTGTCCTACAAATCTCAATGCTTTTCCAGAATGATTTGGTAAGTCTGTGAATGCTAATGAGAATTCTGGTTGTGCAAGGACAACTACATCAGGGACTAGTCAGGAATATGGAGAAAGCAGAGTACTGTGACTAATATTGTTAATGCCTCTTTACACAAGATTACAGAGTCACATTCTCAAATCCTGAGGGGAATTTGGCTTAGTAGCTCACTCTCCCTGATACTTTTAAAGAACAGAATGTAAGGTGCTAAAAGCATTTATTTGGCAAGAAAAGAGTCTGAGACACTGGTAAGGGTGAAATAATTTCATAGTAAGTGGGTCCAGGCATAGGACACAGTTTGGAAGGTAATGAAGAAACTCAAAGATGTTGTGATTAACAGAAAAAATAACACTATGGAGTCCTGTTCTTCACTCCTCCAAAGAAACGTGACCAGTTACAAACTTGCTGCATGACACGTCTCTCAAAGTATCCACTTAACCTATTTCCTTTGAGGAGTAAATTACTTAGAAAAGCGATGGTATAAACAGACATTTAATGGAAGAATAATTAGAATGAGGAATCCTTTTACTCTTGTAAAAGACATTAATAGCAATGAGTTTGTTTAATACCCTCATTAAACAAGCAATAAAACCACACGACATGTAAGATTAGTCTTTAGTTAAATATGCTTTAAAGTACATTTGACTAATGCTGTCAATTCCTCTATACACAAGTTTGTATTCCCAAACTCTAAAGAAGAATGCAGACTATAATGATTGATTTTTAATGTCAATGAAGATGTATTCTGCCCTGAAGGAAACAGGAACTGACATAGTTTTTCAGAAAATTTAAGGATTAATATAATTTTAGATTATTCTAACAACACTGCAGCATTCTAACAACTTTGGCATTTGAATGTGCTGCCCAGGGAGGTGGTGGATTCACCATCCCTGGAGGTTTTCAAGCTGAGGCTGGATGTGGCACTTAGTGACATGATCTAGTAAACATGGTAGGGTTGGACTTGATCTTGGAGGTCTTTTCCAACCTGGTTGATTCTATGATTCTATGATTATTTAGGTTTACATAAAAAGCTTATTATTCTTAAAGCACTAAGCCCTTTGTAACGAATTGAAGAATACCTTGCCTGTCTCAAACATTGTTAATGCCACAAAAAGGATTTGCCCTAAAACCTGCTAACCACCAAGGCAACAAGTTGAGATAAGCACAGAAGAGAGAGTTTATGCCAATTACAGGCCTGGCAGAGGTGAGATCTGCTTAGCACATCCTGATTAACATATCTAAACAACAATCCCCACCGTGGAAAAGTGTACATACATATTAACGGTCAACTTGGACAGGGAGTATCTGGGACCACCGGACCCCCCACCCCGGGGCTGCCTCACTTCACATGGAAATTAGGAATACACCTCCATGGAGACCTGGAATTTGGACTGTATAAAGGTGGTACCCCGAGACAAGCAACTTGGGACCCACATCACCAACAGCATGATTTGGGACCCCACCATGGAGAAGTTCAGGATGAAGAAGAACCAATGTGACACCATTGGAATCACAGGTGATGACTATCTCTCTCCCTCTCTCTCCCTCTTGTTCTCTCACTCTTTTTCCCCCTCTCTTTCCTCTTTCTCATAATTATAATCGAATAAACCCCCTATTACTATCTTATTAACATATTATTGTCTTTTGGCATATGGTCTCGTTGGCACCTTAATTTGGGCAGAGGCAGCTCTCACAAATCAGGTCATAACACCCTGTCACACTGAGTTGCCAGTAATTTTTGCAGGACTGTTTCCCAGGAGAGACCTGCTGAAATACAGAAAAAGGCACTCCCTGGAAAAGTTGTGTGACTCCTCTGTCTGGTGGTACTTTTGTTTCACAATATTTTGACCAAAACATTTTGAACTCTTTCTTAATTTAGCATTTCCATTTTTTTATTTCACATCTGTTTGATTTGTTAACTTAATAAGGTACAAAAATATGATCTTCTATCCCAAATAAATCTGCTGATGACTTTAGCACCATGTCCTTCAGTTGGTCCTGCAGTCAGCAACTTCTGTTCTATTTGGGAACAAACCAGGAGTTTTGTCATTTCATACTACTGACAATAAAACTCTTACAATCAAGCTGAAGGCAAGTTAAAAGCAAGGACTAAATGCTAAGTGCTGGTTTGTCTCATTATTTTTCCATTTGCACTTAGCTGACAGTAAGGTAACATACTAATCCTGAGTAAGTCTCATTCCATTTTCACATGCAGGGTTTGGCTTTACTACATAGTACTTTAGGAGAAAAAAAAAGGAAAGCAAAAAGTAGCTGGCTCCTACCTGCATACCTCTGACATACCCCTTGTTTCAAAGCTGTGTTAGTTACAGCTAACCTTCACCTAACAGAGGTCTACATTTTAAGGGTAAATTTCTCTCTGCAGCCCCCCCCAAAAATCAATACACTGACAAGTTACTACAGAATCATAGAACAGGGCTGAACAGCCCCAACCCCCTTAGCCTGTCCTCACAGGGGAGATGCTCCAGTGTTCTTAGCAACTTCGTGGCCTCCTCTGGACTTGCTCCAACAGTTCCATGTCCTTCTTGTGTTGAGGACACCAGAACTGTGTGCAGTGTTCCAGGTGGGTGTCACCAGAGCATAGTAGAGGGGAAGAATCACCTCCCTTAACCTGCTGCCCACACTCCTGTGGATGTAGCCCAGGAAATTAGTACAAAATGAGAAGTAGGGACAGAGCTTCTTTTGTCAATGTCACCAAATTCTCTTTTGCTCAAATACAGTTTGAAATCTCTTCATGAGCCTATACCTATACATACCTATGAGCAGATCCCTATAGCATGAGCCTGCAGCCTATGTCTGTGTTGAATCCAAGGAAGAGCTGTGCCTTTCACAAGCCAAATTCTGATTTATACCCTGTCTTGGGACACTTACGTGAAAGATTGCAAAGTGAAAAATTTATGTGGTATTTTTTTCCTTGCAAATGACTCAAGGTTTACATTGAAAACATTAATTCTCAAAAATTATAGCATATTAATTGGCATGAAAAATTTACCAGCATGTATTTAGTTACAAAATAGCTTTTTTAGCAAACTCATTTTTTTCTGACTTCATAATATGGGAAATCACAAAGCTCTTTTATTCTAAAAAGATTAATCAGTACATGAAGTGTCTGACTGAGCAGAGGATTCTTCTCTCTCTAGCTCTACATTATAACTGCTTTACAGATATGCTCCATTGTGTTTTAGTGTTTAAATTTATTAAGGCTCTTATGCAGCCTATTCAATTCAAATTAATTCTCAGCACATGCTTATATGATCTGTCTATTCAATTTATGTTAAAAAGCAATTCGTAATACTTGCCAGGTATTTAGCTCAGGCAGTAACACATAAGAATGAGTGGATACTTGCAATGTTTTGCATCAAATCTAAATGGCAGTAACTGAAATCAGTGAAGACAGATATTCAGATGTGTTGTCACAGCTCTGCCACATAATGTTGATCTGCTTTCTCTAATTTGAGATCTCAAGGCCCTTTTTGAAGACCGATTGCTTCCAGATGTGTGGGACAGTGTCAGCAGAGAGAAACAGAAGACATCCTTCCCACTGGCATAATTGAAGTTCTAGTGAAGCAGCTCCCACAAATCAAAGTCAATCCCTACACTGGATTTGTTTATCCTGTCCTCTGTTCCACGCTGAATTTTTCTGTCTTATGTTTTTAGACAAACACCAGAAAAAGAGAGATATTTTGCCTGCACAATTTCTTAGCCATAGGTCTCTGTTTGCTGCCCTACTCAGGACAAGATGATATCTTATTCACTGAAGAACACCTGCCCTAATGAACTGAACTCAGTGAAGCCACTTGGAGAGCGACACATTGACCATATGAGGGATCTAATATTCTAAGCATTGCATACAACATGCCACTATATTTTATCAGGGGCTGGTTCCTCTTGTTGTTAGTGGAAATTGAGTATAACTTTATTAGATTCCAAGTTCACATTCTCCAGATCATTGGCATGCAACTCGTATCTGCACATGACCTGGCACTTCTTCAGGGACCTGTGAGAAATACGTCTGATGATTATATTTCCTATATTTCTTTACAGACTTCTAACAGAAGAGAATACTCTGCCATTATTGGACTCTTTTTGTGCAAACCAGCAAGTAGCCCAGATTTTAAATGGGCACCTAAACTGAACCATGCTGCAGGTAAACAGAGCACGACTTAATCCAAGGAGCTTTGGCTGTTCTTCTTGTGCTCTCTGTCCTGCTAATTCAGCTCTAGCAGTCAAGCCCCATTTGAAAACCTGATATTAGATAAGAAAGTCTGTGTTTATTACAGAGCTCTTCTAGTGTCTGTTCTATACTTCAGTGAAACACTGAGAAAACTGGAATTCTAAACAATAAACCATTGGGCTCTGGTGCTTCATAGCCAAATATAATGTTTTCAGATGTTTCAGAATAATCCCTAAATTCTTATATTTGTGTTTGAAGCAAGATTCCTGGAATTATGAACACATGAAACTTGCAAATTATAATTAATATTTGTTTTCATTGTACTTATTATATGAACAGTATTTTCCTCAGAAGAAAATTTTAAGAGGGAAAAAAGAGTCCATAGAAAACATAACATTTCTTAACACACATAAGAATCCATGTAACAGTAAAACTCCATTTTCTTATGCCCTGAAGTTATTAGTTCCAGATACACAGAATCAAGAAACACAGAATTCAAGGGAGTCAGGCAAGTGGAAGTAGGAACAGGAGACAGATTGACTTGGTGGTACTGACCTATTGAAGAGAACATGGAACTAAGATCAAAGTTTTTTCACTGTTTCTACATCAGAGGCTTATTTTTACCCAGCTTAAGAGACAAAGAGCATTATTTTGGTCCCTTATGATGGAGGATCTGTCTTCATGAAGACAGATCTCAGCCTGTCACTAACACAGTTCCCTTTCACAGATCCTCACAAGCCTTTCCCCCCCAGGACACCTGGGAACTATTTTTTCCTGGCATTACTTTCCATTTCTTCCTTCATCTGCAGAACACACATAGCAGAGGCAGAAATTCTAACAAGGAGGCATTCTGGCCTCCTTGGCCACCTGTGCACACTGTTGGCTCCCACTGAGCTGTGCCACCAGCACTGCCAAGGTCCTTTGTGACAACACCTCTGTCCCCACTGCTTCCCCAGCCTGGAGCTGCTTGGACTGTTGTGTCCCAAGGGCAGGACCAGCACTGAGCCTGACTGACCCTCAGCATACACACACTGTTTTAAAGTCACATTAATATATGCAGCTCAGCTAATGCTGATGGCTGGAGCATGTAACAGCATCACAATGATGCAGCATTTGGTAAATTATTCCTCACTATGCTACGTAAATAAAGCCTCTGAATGTATAAATAACACCACGGCCAACACACCTTCTTTCCATCGCACATAGACCAGTTCCACTGCTGT
This sequence comes from Acanthisitta chloris, assembly GCF_000695815.1. Taxonomy (NCBI): domain Eukaryota; kingdom Metazoa; phylum Chordata; class Aves; order Passeriformes; family Acanthisittidae; genus Acanthisitta; species Acanthisitta chloris. The sequence continues at coordinate 18,260 of NW_008679888.1, read as the reverse complement.
AGGTTGAGGCTTGTGCTAACACATATTGCCACTAGAGGATAGTGTTGGCATATGACTATGCACACACATTAAGTACATTAACTACTAGAAATTACTGTAAAGTTCAAGTTACTTATTTTCTAAAGCCGGGGGGAAAAATTATATTTCAATAAAGTATTTATTTATTTCCTAACAAACATTGAATCTTTTGTTTTTTTTATAAAAATCAGAGAGCAAAATCACATAGCATAATTGTTTATTGGTTTCTGTTTAGCAGCAATCTTTGCAATGCAATTTGTTTTCAAGTAAGTGAAATTAATGTTCCTCGGGCTGAGTGTGCTACCTGGGAATCTTTTGGAAGGAGACAGCCCTTGTGCAGGGTTGTGATATACAGCAGATAGCTGAATTTTATTCCAGTGGTGCTGGAAACCAATGATGTGTTGCTGTGAAATGTGATGCAGATCATGGCAAGCTAAGCTGGTCTAACAACCTCCTGCCACATCTGTATGCTCAGCCTGCATTCTCCCTTGCTTCTTGCTGATCCTTTCAGCTCCTGCTTTAGCAAGTTCTCTGCCAATTTAGCTCTCCAAACAGACTCGGTGTGACCAAGGAGGTATAACTGGGCACAGACAAAGTGCAAGAACACATTGATTCAGTGATGTGCAGCACCAAAGCCACTTCAAATTAAACTGATTTGTAATCAGAGTCCAGAAAAAGCACTTTTCTGCTTAAAAAAGCAGATGCATGTTTCTACAAACATTTCTGTTGTAGTTAATATAATAACCAGACGGAAAATAATTAATGTTTTGTTGAGTTTAAAAATTATGAACAGAAATATTGACTCCAAAAGCAGGTATAGAGATTCTTGACAGGTGTCATTTAGAATCATAGAACCATCAAGATTTGAGAAGACCTCTATGATCATCCAGTCCAACCATTAACCTGTCACTGCTGGAATCCCTAGACCCTGAACCAGATCCTCCAGCACCGGATCCAGATGCCTCTTAAACACCTCCAGGGATGGTGACTCCACCTCCTCCCTGGGCACTATCCCAGTGCCTGAACACTCTAACAGTGCTAAAAAACCCCAAAACTTCTTTTAAGTTGCAGTTCTCATTTTCTTACAAATTAGCTGCGTTTTCCCTGAAACATTCACAACAGCTATTCAATTGCATATAATGTCAGAACATGTGTCTTGGATTGCTCAATTAAGTCATTGTTATTATTATTATTACATAATATTATTCTATCTGCACTAACAAGACACTTGGGTGAGGGTAGAAGTGTTCAGGCACATTCAATTTGTTTTTTAAATGTACATGATCAAGGAACTGTGAAGAGATAACTGCTGGCAGATGATCTTTGCAGAAATGGCCAACAGTTTGCATAAAAAGTCTGAATACAATGTCAACAGAGATATTAAACTGATCTATGAAATATTTTAACTAGCATTAAGTCTTTTTCGGGGGGTGAAGAGACCTGAAACTGAATTTTAAGTTCTGGACCAGGACCACTCACACATTAGGAACTTCAGTGACATGTCAAGGGGTAACGGGTTCAAACTGAATGAGGGGAAATTTAGGTGGGATATTAGGAAGCTTTCCCTGTGAGGGTGGTGAGACACTGTCCCAGGCTGCCCAGGGAGGCTGTGGCTGCTCAAACCCTGGCAGTGTTCACAGCCAGGTTGGATGAGCCTTGAGCAACCTGCTCTGGTGGGAGGTGTCCCTGCCCAGGGCAAGGGTTGGGGCTGGATGATCTCCAAGCTCCATTCCAACCCCTAAAATTCTATGATTCTATGATATATCCAGGGATATGAGTTTCATTTTGCCTAAAATTTAACCAGCAAGTTGCAGAGCTATTAAGAGATTACTTTCTCCTGTATTTCAACTTGCAATCTCAGCTTTTGTGACACTGCTATGAAGCATGTTCTCCAACTGCCAGTGACTATGGAGGACCCAGATTTTTGATGTCAGGGCTGCAATTGGCTTTCCTAATTCAGACACTCTTTACATAGCCTAAATAATAAAACCATGAACATTTCCTATCCCATCTCAATCCCCACCTTATCTTAAACACAAAAGCTCTATCTGAGGTTGAGTTTGACTTCAGAATTTACTTGCACCACTGAGTCAGTCAGGGTTGTGGAAAATACCCTGCTGAATGAGCTAGTTTTGGTGGGAAAAGTGTTACAGTAGATTCAGCAATACGGATACTAGCAAAAATGACACACAGTTTGTCTCACTTGGAGAATTACAGTAGATATGACTGCAAAAAAAAATCCCCACCTAAACCACTTTAAGACCCATCTGTAGCTGTTTATCTTTCTAACCTTCTCAGAGTTCCTTACAGAAGGATGAATACTAGGAATAGAAAAGGCCTTTGATGCTGGTGCTGAAGGTCAAAACCAAATTGAGCAGTCAAACCAGCAGGGAGACCAGTCTGCAGCAAATCCTTGGAGATTCTGTAATTCATGCTGGCAGTTACCTACCAGCACTGGTTGCCATAGCTATAGCTCCTCAGTCCCTGGGTACTGCAGTAATACAATCTTGAAGCCACAAAGGCATGAAAACTACAGAGATCTGTATCAGAGATAAACAGCCAAGCCTTTGGTGGTTTTGGCCAGTCAAACTATCTGATATTAAAATAAATAGTGTTAAAAAACATAGACTAAAAAGACCTTTTATTGTGCAAATGTCTTGGATCAAGGATGAAACCTGCATGCCATTTTCTCCCAGGCACATCATTATTTTCCCAGTGTATACAAACCACTCTTTCTAAAGCGGGAAAAAAAGAGATCAATACTTCAAAAAAAACAAGACTTTCAAAGACATTAAGAACTCAGCAGCTAATGCTGTCTTGTTTTGGCTGCAGGCTTTAATCTGACAACTTTTCAGATCATATTGTTCAGTAATTTAAAAACAAAACAACTCCCCCAAATGATAAGGCTGTAAATTATGCATTTGAATGGCTTAAGTTCTAATGCAGCAATTGTATTGTGCCTGGTGAAACTGTTAATTAAAAATATTAAGACACTATTCAAAACAAACAAAACTCCCTAGATATTTCTGGCGATTTTTCTAGCATTGACATTTCCACTGACTTTGACAAAGCAGCCACAATTTATGTCAGCATTCAGCTTCTGAAGTCCAAAACATTACATTACTCATTTCACAGCATTAAGTGATTTATATTATCAAGTACCAGATTAGTGTAGTTGTGTTAGCTACAATAAACTGTGATACAAGCTACTCTTCTTTGCTCAGATTACTTCTTTTGGTGAAGTATTTTGAAGCAGTGATAAAATTTATTAATTTAGAATATATTCTTATAACAACACTAATCAACCTCTTACTCATGGATGAAATCTAATGTCACACCATATGTTTTAATTCCTTTGTTGCCCTAAACCAGCAAATACCAAGCAACTTGCCATGGCTACTAAGGAGATGCTAGAGCCCAGAAACTAAATAATGCTGAGCTAGCTCATGCTGGAAGAACTAACAGCAACATAAAAGCCAGAGCATAATCTGTAAATACATTATTAATGATGTTTTCTTCTCCAATCAGCAGATGGACACTGAACAGCTCAAGTGACTGGTAATGGGATATGCAGCTTTTCATCTCAAAGCAACTGCTCCAGGTCCTGCCTCATGGGGATCATAACTGAAAGTTGCTATCTGACAGGTATTCAACAGCCAATATGTAATCACCAGGCTCAGTTTAGCTTTTCCTGTGCAATCTGCTTAACAAAGCTGGTATGGTTTCTCAAGCTCAGCATTGACTAGGCCAGGAGACCTGATTAGCCTTTTAGGTCTAAAGGTTCATTGAATCATAGAATTTAAGGATTGGAATGGACCTTACAGATCATCTAGGCCCAACTCCCTGCCCTGGGCAGGGACACCTCCCACCAGAGCAGGTTGCTCAAGGCTCAGCCAACCTGGCTGTGAACACTGCCAGGGTTGGGGCAGCCACAGCCTCCCTGGACAACCTGGGACAGGGTCTCACCACCCTTCGAGTAAAACAAACTTTTTTCTAATATCTAACTTAAACTTCCCCTCCTTCATTTTGAACCCATTTCCCCTTGTCCTATCATTGCAGTTCCTAACAAAGAGTCCCTCTCCAGCTCCTTGTAGGCCCTTCAGATATTCAGCCCTTCAAAACAAGTTAGAAACTCAGGTGAAAGTAGGACAATGGACTCAGTGATCAGTTTCCGTCAGTGTTTAGCAGGTGTTTTTTTCAATGAGTAAATTAACTTTCAAATAAACAAAAACAAATAGAAAACTGACTTGACATGAACAGCAAAAATAATAGTGTAATGAGACAGATGATTCCTTTCACAAAGCTTGGCATGCAGGACACAATGTGTTCTTTTTTGCATGTTCAAGGCACAAGAATTTTCATTACAGATACAAACATACAGTATGGATGCAAAATATCCATCTTGTCAAAATGAGTAAATGGATAAAAATCAAGTGGTTGGAACTCCCTTTTGCAGGAATTCTGGCAGCTACTGTTCTCAACAAAACTTACAACGTTCACTGATGTCCATGAGCTTTGAATTTCTTACAGGGTTTTTTTCATGTTTACTGAAGAGAACCCAACCGAAATCAGGAGGATTTCAAACCAGACCTGCTGCCTACATCACCTGGAATCTGAGAGCAAAATTAGTCATAACGTAGAAGCACTTTCCCTGTGAAAAGAAAATTATCATCAGGGTGTATTTGAAGTAAGCCTAGCAACAGCCATCTCAGACATAATTAACCAGTCAATATCAAACATAAGGTCAGTATTATACAAGAGGGCTTTTTAATAAGAAGATTTTTAAAAGTGTATCTGGCATGAAAGGGAATTATACAGGTAAAAGAAAAGAAGACAAGAGATTGCAGCGTGCTAACTGTGTCCTGGGGGCATCAGGCAAGGCATGGCCAGAGGGAGAGGGAGGGGATTGTTCTGCTCTGCTCTGTGCTGGGGCAGCCTCACCTTGAATATTATGTGCAGTTTGGACACCTCAGTGTAAGAAAGATATTAAGTTATTGGAGAGTGTCCAAAGGAGGTAACGAAGATGGGGAAGGGCCTTGAGGGGAAGCCACATGAGGAGTGGCTGAGGCACTTGGGCTGTTCAGCCTGGAGAAGAGGAGACTGAGGACAGAGCTCATGGCTGGATACAACTTCCTCAGGGAAGGAAGTGCAGGGACAACTCTGACCTCTTCTCTCTGCAGCCAGGGACAGGACCCAGGGAATGGGCTGAAGTTGTGTCAGGGGAGGGTTAGGCTGGAGATTAGCAAATGGTTCTTCTTTCCCCAGAGGAGTTTGGGCACTGAACAGCTCCCCAGGGCAGTGTCACAGCCCCAAGGCTGACAGAGCTCCAGAGGTGTTTGGCCAATGCTCTCAGGCACAGGGTGTGATTGTCAGGGATGTCCTGTGCAAGGCCAGGAGTTGGACTGGATGATCCTCAAGGGTCCCTTCCAGCTCTGATTACTCTGTGATTCTGTTTTCTAGCAGTAGGTCATAGAGTTGTTGAGTCAGAATTGTTACAAATACAACCATGTTACCTCCTTGACATCCATAGACGTTATCTTCAAGCCTTATCTTCTCTCATCTCAGTACAGAACATGAAGACAGCTGCTAAAGACAGCTCTGTGACAGGATTAATTCCTTTAGCTTAAAGATGGCTGAACACATAACTTAAATCTATGTGTCTGTTACCTACACAAATACATTACAATCACACTTCAATAGCACGACTGAAACTCACTTTATATTTAAAGTTACTTGTTATCACTGTTATTAGAATCACAGTCCAGATTGCCTCCTTCCTTATTCTGGGCACTGTAGAGACAAATTGCAGTCGAGATAGACAAGAGAGATAAAAGATGTGAAAAGGAAACAGAAACACAGAGATTAACTTGCCAAAATCACGCTACAAATCAACAGTCAAATTAAGAACAGAACCCAGATCATTCAAACCTCAGCCCTTTTCTGAGCTCCCAGTGTATTCCCTCAGGCTTTTTCTACAACACTTTTATTAGCCATCAGTGTTTACCAGTAGTAATTAATGTTAGACCATAAAAAGACCTTTTAAACACAAAGCATCTGAATTTACCATCTCTTAAAAATCCACTTCCTCTGTAACATTTACAGGATCATCAAAATGGTGTCTCAGAGGCTCTTGAATATATCTGCTGTGGCATATATATTCAAGGTTCACTCAAGCCTACAGGAGCCTGTTGGGCCAGCTGGACACAGCACAGCAGCATCAAGTGATGACCTTTATCCCTTCAGGCCAAATGACACAGGACCTATATACACCATTCCATTCCCTAAAATTCTATGATTCTAGGAGTCTGTAATTGAATAACAGGAATATTCCATTTCAATTTATACTGAAAAGCAGTTAACTGTAGTTCAAATACCTGTTAATTCTTCCTTGAAACAAAACCAGAGGAGTCCATGATGAAATCTGGGCATTTATTCTATAAATTAGAAAACACAAGATAGAAAAAGGACTGCACATAAAACTACCTTGGCAGACACAGTGAAGGGAAGGGAAAAACAGCTCTCACAATTGATTCCTGAATCAATGTTACATATATATATGGAATACTTCTCTAAACAGCTAAGAAATGTATGAATGAAGTCTTCTGGTAAAGTTGGATAGCAATAAAAGCAAAAGCAGAGACATGCAGCGTGTTGGAGACAGGAGCTGGTTTGTGAGTTTCAGCTCTAGAATCATAGAATTTTAGGGGTTGGAATGGACCTTAGAGGTCATCCAGCCCCAACCCCTGCCCTGGGCAGGGACACCTCCCACCAGAGCAGGTTGCTCAAGGCTCAGCCAACCTGGCTGTGAACACTGCCAGGGTTGGGGCAGCCACAGCCTCCCTGGGCAACCAGTTCCAATGTCTCACCATCCCCACAGGAAAAGCTTCCTAATATCTAACCTGAGAAGAACAGCTCTGATTAACCAGCTCTGCTGACATCAATACACGTCATTTTCACAGACAGCAAAACACTGTGGACAGCAAAAAAAAGAGCATAGAGTTAAAAAAGTGAACCTCTGTGAAGGGAATGCATCAAGTATAAAGATTAAATGTCATGCTTCTGTGGATTGCATGCAGGCAAAACCTCTGTGTCAAAGTCCTTGGGTTTTTTCTTGGTAATTGCCTACCCCACACTTTAATTCCACTGGTGTTCAAACCAAATTTTAACATACCAAAGAAATTATGATAAAATGTAAACACAACTCACACCTAAACTGAATTTCTAAAATAAATACTGAACACAACATGCAAACAAATTTAACTTTGGGGCAAAGTCTGTACAGGCATAACAGATAGTCAGAACACAGCGTGATATAAATACAGATGGAAGAGAAATCTGCAGTTAAGTTGGCCTAACAGCTCCTTTTGTAAGGTTCTAGTTTGAAATGCTTATAAATTTCACCAATGTTTAATTACTCTGTCTAAATTCTTTCAGAGTATCTGATATTTTTTAAACCTTCAGTAAAAATGGAGATGGCACCTTCTGAAATGTGACTAAGCAAAAACATTCTGGTTTCTGGAAGTGGAAAAATTCTTGTCTGTCTTATATTGAAAAACTGAATTTAGAATGATCAACTCCTCAGTACAAGAGAGATGTTGCTCCTGGAGTGGGTCGAGGGGAGGGCTGTAACAATGATTAAGGGACTGGATCATCTCTCGTATGAGGAAAGGCTGAGGGAGCTGGGCTGGTTCAGTCTAGAAAAGAGATGACTGAGAGGAACCTTATCAATGTGTGATAGTATCTGAAGGGAGGGTGCCAAAAGGATGGAGCCAGGCTCTTCTTGGTGGTGCCAAACAATGAGACAAGGGGCAACAGGTAAAAACTGATGGCAGTTCAACTCCACCTGAATATGAGGAAGAACTTCTTTCCTGTGCAGTCACTGAGCACTGAACACATTGCCCAGAGAGGTCATGAATTCTCCCTCACTGCAGGTATTCCAGAACCACCTGGACACAATCCTGAGCCATGTGCTCTGGGCTGGCCCTGCTTGAGCAGGGAGGTTGGACCAGATGACCCACTGTGGTCCAACCTGACCCATTCTGTGACTCAGGAGTTTTGTCATCCAGTAGAATCTACAGTTAAATTAGAAACCAAGGTTCCCAACGTAACACATAAGGAGATTTGGAGTGCACCTATACTACCGGTTTGACTCATTGCCTATTTTGGTCCGAAGTCCTCTTCATTAGCATTCACTCTGTGCACAAGCTTGACTATTCCTGGAATACCCTCTGAAGCAAAATAGCAAGACTTCCTCTTAGACAAAATCTAAAAGCCATTCAGTAGCTAGATAGCTCTAGGAAATGATTTGTGTATGAAGTATCTCTACACCTGGTCCTCTGATGAGTTCTCCAACATTAGCCCTGCCAGTCTTTCGCCTGGCATGACCTGATAACACATCTCTCTGATGACATGCCAGAGTAGCAGATAAGTGGTGTGCTGCAAGCATTTATCTTCTTACCTTAGATAAACAAAAAAAGGGTTTCATTATTAAAGAACCTTTCAAAGTTGTTCAGGTGTCTCATAAGCCAAGACAGAATTTAAAGTGCCAAGAGGGAGTCGGTGTGGCAGAGAACTCTAGACTATCACTGATAACACATCTCTCTGATGACATGCCAGAGTAGCAGATAAGTGGTGTGCTGCAAGCATTTATCTTCTTACCTTAGATAAACAAAAAAAGGGTTTCATTATTAAAGAACCTTTCAAAGTTGTTCAGGTGTCTCATAAGCCAAGACAGAATTTAAAGTGCCAAGAGGGAGTCGGTGTGGCAGAGAACTCTAGACTATCACAACTTTTGAAGAGTACCTGACTGCAGGAATCACCCTAACTACCAAAAGAGATGGTGTAGGGCAGTTTGGTGCTGAGAGGTTTCAGTGTAGCCCTGGCCAATGATACTTAAAACCAAACTATGTCTGCCTAAATACACAGTAAGAACCAGCCTGACCACAGGATGTGAGTGCAGCAAAGGAGCTCTATTTGTGTTGTGCATGCAGAAAGGCTGAAGAAAGGACTGCAGAAGCCTCCAAGACCCCTGCAAACCCTGCACAGAGCAGCAGCAGGCAGCCTGCCCTAGAGGGAACAAGCCAAAAGCTCTTTTGATGGAAGCTACTCCTCTCATTCTGAGCAGGAAGCACGGATTGCTCCTGAAAATCACCAATCCAGAAATCCATAATCTGAGAAGATGGACACTCCTGAGCATACACAGAAACCGTCCCCCAAACTTATGGTGCTTGCAGGGTTAAGTCCTGAGCATGCTTTCTGAATATGTCTTTCAACTCTTCCCACACCAAGACAAAAATATACAGCTATATTAGCTATGACAAATCCTAAAAAAGGCAGGAAAAAAGTATGAAGTGTTGAAAGAGAAAATCTTGTATGGCATCAACAGGAGGTACAATTAATTGGATCTCTTCGTTCATTCTATAAATACCAACTTAAATACGATAAAAATGAAAATGTAGGAGTCCTAACTGCAGTCACCTTTATGTTACTAGTCTCAGTCATCTGATACAAAATTAATCCTCCCTTTGATATCAAGTGGGAAGAGGGAATGGTAGTACATGTATGGGAACACTGTACTTAATGCAGCAAAACCCTGCAATGAACAGACTGCTAAAACCTGCACCAAAACACACCACAGAAATACTCAATTTGGATACTGTCCTGGGTTGCAGTGGGGGGGGTATCCATGGTATGTATTCTATTATCATCTCCACAAGCAGTTAAAGCAGGTGGGGCAGTGATCGTTATCACCTTGTCCCTCCCTCAGGGCAATCCTGAGGCTCCCTCAGGGGCTGTCTCTGATTAACGGGCTGTCAAGGACCCAGGCATGGCACATCCTCCAGTGATCCTTATCCCCTGTCCCATGGTGAGGGGACTCACCCCAGGGGTGGGGAGCCAAACACGCTCACAGGGATATAAGCTGGGGTTTGGACCAGCACAGGGAGCCCTTTGCCTGCTGGATCCCAGAGGACAAGAGCTGCTGCTGGACCTTCAGGAGAGAACTGGATCTGTGGGATCACTGCTCCAGCAAACCCATCACTCCAGGAGGACTGCAGCACCATTTCATCAGACTGCTACTACACCCTGACTGACAGGGGGTCAGGTTACTTTCTGACTCTCTCAGGTTATTTTCTGACTCTATTAGGTTACTTTTTTTTGTACTGTTGCATTTGTGTTGTTTTGTAGTGTTGTTCATATTAAATTGTACTTCTGATTCAGAGTCTCTCACCGGTTTGCTTTTCAAACCAGCACAGATACGAAAAAACGATGAACTATCAAAAATAAACTTCTCCCTTCGAATCATAGAATCACCAAGATTGGAGGAGTCCCCTAAGATCATCCAGACCAACCATTAACCGGTCACTGCTGGAACCCCTAAACCCTAAACCAGATCCTCCAGTGCCAGATCCAGATGCCTCTTAAACACTTCCAGGGATGGTGACTCCACCACCTCCCTGGGCAATATCCCAGTGCCTGACTATCCTAACAGGGAAAACATTTCTCCTAACATCTAATCTGACTCTCTCCTATCTCAGCTCTAGCCTTTTGCTGCCCTCATTGCTCTTGGCTGGACTCGCTCCAGTGCCTCAATGGCCTTTGGGCAGTGAGTGCCCAAAGCTGAGCACAGCACTGAGCTGGGACCTCCCCAGTGCCCAGTGCAGGGGGATGACACTGCCCTAGTGCTGCTGCCACACTCTGCTGGAGCCAGGACAAGATGCCCTTGGCCTCCTTGGCCACCTGTGCACACTGTTGGCTCCCACTGAGCGGCGCCACCAGCACTGTCAAGTCCCTTTGTGACCAACACCTCTGTCCCCACTGCTCCCCCAGTCTGGAGCTGCTTGGGCTTGTTGCATCCCAAGCACAGGATCCAGCCCTTTGTCTTATTGAAACTCAACCTTCTACTCAATAAATTTTAACTAGATTATTATATCGTATATTCAAGTACCTCTTAACTCATTATAAATACACAAACATAAACCACCAAAATAGTGGAAATGTGAAAGCAGACATCCCAATTTCTATGTGTTACTCCCAGAGTTGCACCTCTGAAGGGTTTTTTTCCTGGAAAGATTCAACTACATGGCATGCAGCAAAGTCTTGCTTTTATGATCTTTTTATTTGGTTCTTTGAAGCGGAAGAACATCAAGTGATTTGTACAAAGTGTTTTAATGTTACTATTTTTGTAATTCCCATCTCTATGGAATTTGGGTAGCAGCACACAAATGCAGGCACTTCTCACAGGAATGGGCATTCTGGATAAGACAAATGGCTCATCCGGCTTAATAGCCTGTTTTTGCTTTGATCATCCGAATTCCCACATGTAGGTCATTTTAATACTTAATAACCACTGTGCAAACTGTGGCCACAAGCAGATAAAAAATGTTTCAGCTATCATTAGATATTATTAGATATTTTTGTTGTATATTATTTGTCCAGAATATTACTGAGTCGCAGTAATGATGCCTAGAGTGGTTTAGTCCCAGTAGGCAGCTAAGCACCACACAGCCACTCAATCACTCGCTCCCCCAGGGGGATAGGGGTGAGAATACAAAGGGTAAAAGGGTGAAATTTGTAGGTTTAGAAAAGGACATTTTAATTACAATAAAAGACAACCTATGTCTTCATCCCTCATCAGTATTACAATCTCCTTGGAAATATTTTTAATTTTTAAGGCCTCTGATGTTTGAAGAAAGGAAAGGAGAAAGGGGAAAGGGGAAAGGGGAAAGGGGGAAGGGGAAAGGGGAAAGGGGAAAGGATTAAAAAAAAACCAACACAAGGAGCCCGACCAAATGATGCAAAAAAACCCCAAACAATTGCTCACCACCAGTCTCCAAGCCCTGGCGAACCTCCCCACTCCTCCATTCAGTTTTACTGCTGAACAAGACATCATACAGTATGGAATATCCCTTGGGTCAGTTGTCCCAGCTGTGTCCTCTCCCAACCTCTCCCACACCTCTAGCCTCCTCACTGGTGTGGCAGTGTGAGGAGCAGAAAAGGTTGTGTAATCACTGCTCAGCAATAACAAAAACATTCTTACATTATGAGCTGTCTACATCACAAATCCAAAGCATAGTTAGTCCCATAGAAGCTACTATGAAGAAATGTAATTCTATACCAGGTAAAACCAGTACAATGCCTTAGTAACATTCTGTGTGAGCTTTCCATGCTCATTATTTATGTTTTTCATGTTCGTTTTAAAATTAAGTTGGCTCAAAGAGAAATCCAGAATTGACGTGTTAGTTAACATGGACAATGGCTACTGCAACATCTAATACTAGGCCAGTTACCAGCCATATGGGACATTTCCAAGTGGTCCAGGAGCTCTATTTAAGCTCTGGCCTGGGCACCTAAACCTGATCTGCCTTGTCAGAGCTGTATCCAGCCCTGTCTCCTTCCAGCACCAACAGAAGATAAGTAAGTTAACTTCTGGTTTTGCCAATAAGCCTCCAGGAGCTTACTGAAAAGGGTGTTTAAGGTGAGTTTTACTATTTACCTGAAGGAGAGTCCTGAATTCTTTAAAAAGTCTAATATCTCCCAGCAAACCTTTTCTATAATGCTAAAATGCCTAATAATTGATAATATTATTCACTAAGTTCAAATGAAATCCTATTTTTTAAGTTTTAGAGGCAAGGAAGAGAGTGGAAAAGATTAAGAGCAGACAAAGCTCAAAGAAATCTGTATTTCAAAGTAATACTTCCACAGTCACTGGAAATTCTTAAAGCTGAGATTTAGATGGCATAATTAATCATACCTGAGCATTTTTTTGTTTTGTTCATTTTTGTCCAAACTTTGCAAAAATTACAGAGCAATATTACAGCTAGAAGATATCCAGTACTGACACTACTACACATACATGTGACTAACTCTGGTTCTGAATGTGCATCTCTGGTTCTGTGTTAAGTGATGTCAATAATATCCATTTGTATCTATGTGGTCACAAATAGAGCTAAAATGTCATGTTATTTACATGCATGAAGTTCCAAATTTTACCTGTTGCTCATTACCTCGAAAGAGTCTGACTTTTACACAGCTTTGAATAAATTATTTTGCAACATTTACAACACTGCAGAGTGTCACAGCATCCAACAAAATGGATCTGAAAGGAATTGAGGAGAATTAAAGACTTACAATTAGATTGAGAACAGCCCAAGAATTACTTAACGTAATTCAGGGTAAGCAGAACGAATATGCTAGTGGAGAAAGTTCCTGGGAGATGTTTAAGCTTTTGGTGTGAAGATGAACATACAGGTTTTGCAGCTTTTGATGCTAGGTTGCACAGGAGCAGAATCTATTGAAGGTGTTGATGAAGTTGAGGTGGGTTTTTCTAGGACTAGAGGGAACAGTCATAAACTGAGACGGGGCAGAGTCAGATTGGATGTTGGGAGAAATGTTTTCCTTGTTCAAGTGTTGAGGCACTGGAATATTGCCCAGGGAGGTGGTGGAGTCACCATCCCTGGAGGTGTTTAGGAGTCATCTGGATTTGGTGCTGGAGGATCTGGTTTAGGGTTTAGGGGTTCCAGCAGTGACAGGTTAATGGTTGGACTGGATGATCCTAGAGGTCTCCTCCAACCTTGATGACTCTATGATTCTATTCCCTCAGTTAGTTCCCTCAGTTAGTTCCTTCAGACATAATCTTCCAGGAAATTTACCTTAACTAGTAGTTTGGCATGCATGAGCATGAACAAAAAATTGTTTCAATTTCAACCCATCTTTCCAGCCTCTTTACTGCCACTGGTGCTTCAGTTTTCAGTTCTCTCTTTACATCTGGCACTAAGCACCAGAAAATAGAGATCTGCCTCAGTCAGTGAAGAAGTGTTTTGAGGAAGAGCCTGCCAATGTTTTACAATGATAGATAATGATGACAGTTCACTGGCTTCTCAGACCCTGTCCACAAGTGCAGTTGCATAGTTTGGGTTGAGCCAAATGAGCAGCATCTCAGCAAAAGATCTCATTGTTTCCTGCCTTCACTGCTCAGCTAGTTTTGTGCCATTTTAACAAGCTGGACTGGCATACCACCCAATTAAACTAGAGAGAGTGCATGGAAAGCAGCAAAGTCATCCAACTGGGGATGGGAGATGTTATCCCTATCACAGTGACAGTGATCTGTTCAATAAACTCAGGCCAGAACATGACTGCTCAACTGCTGTAAAGGGATTAAAAAGCAAACAATAAAAAGCAAAACCAAAGCAAACAAACAAACCAAGAATATCCAATACAGCTAGAAAGGACTAACTCTGTAAACATTCCCCTTTCATTGGCACCCTGGACACTTGGCCCAGTTTCAAGATATTAAATATTATCCAGGTGTTTTTCAAAATATTTGGCATTATTTGGTGATATAACTATTGCAAGTTTAGGCAGTTTCATTAAGACAGTAAAAAATGCAAATTAGAAGCTATGCTACATGCATTAGTCTTTGATATTTCAATTACAGAGATAGCTTAGTCAGCCTGAATCTGTTCTGGTTTGCACGAAACATGTTCAGAAGCAAATGCAAATATAATATAGTCATATTCACACTCATATTACATCATCTTATTTACATAGTTAATCCTGCTCCGTAGCAAAATAATTAGGCCCACAGTGACGTAGCATTGTAGTAAAAATGAGATTTTAGTGTGTAAGTCAGTGGTCTTATTCTTGTGTTGTGTGAAGACACTAGAGCATACAGATGGAACTATTTTTCTTGCAAACCTCCTCCACCCACTGATTATTTCATACAATACAGCAGGCCTTGGAAAACACAATTGCTTTCTGTTACTGGTGAATTAGACTGCAGAAGGTTAGATGTGAGGGGGAGTCAAGTTTTCACAAGAGTTTCTGCATCTGTGGTCACAAAGAAAACCTCCTAAATGTTAACTGAGTCAGTGCCACCTTCTGAACCTGTATTCAGTCTGACATATTGATTCAAGGTTTCCCAACTAAAAGCAAAATAAGGACACACAATTTTCGCTGCTGCTATTCGGAAGTACTTGAGTAACAATGACACTGACAGAGTTTTTCCATTATTTGGACAAACTATGAGCACTAGCAAGCACAAAGGAGGCCAAGAGCCAATGAGAAACTCATTAAGCTGCTTAAACTGATCTAAATCTAGGCTGTTGAGGTCACATCCCGCCCCCGCCACATATTTCCACCCCCTTCCTTCAGCCAATGCTAGTGTTTACAGAAGCAGGTGGTGGTGTGCCAGTTCAAGGAAAAAAAAACCAACAAAAATAAACCAAACCAACACATCACTTTTGGGGGACAGTTTTCAACCTGATCAATCCTGTGAATCAGTTTAAGGAGGTGCACAGTACCAGCATCAGTGCAGAGGAGGGAGATATGAGCACAACAGCTGGGAATTAAGAGTAGTTTCAGCTTCTATGAAATCGAAACCTAACAGAGAACTGGAAGCTCTCAAGTTTATCCTCAGCTGTACACACCCTTTCATACACTGATCAAGCTCCAAACTACAGATGGAGGTAGATTTCTTTCCTTTACTGTCTCTTGGTATGTCCAAAATCCACGTCATTCTGTTGATCAGAAATCTCATTTATTAGTAACTGATTCATAACTGGTTCTTAACAGAGGCACAACAGTGATAACTGCCCCTCATTTCTAAACCCTCAAACCAGAGAAGATTAGTGAAAGGATAAGAGGCAGATATAATTTGTTTTCTAGCACTTAAGAAGCAGGAAAGGAAGGGAACTGAAGTAAGAGGAAACAGCTCTCCATGGGCTGTAAGTAGACTTCCTTGCAGTGCCTAGAAAAGGGAAAGTTTCTTTGGCCTTTTTCCACAGCAAAAGCAGTGTTCAAGTCTGATGGATACAAGCTGATGCTAGACATCATACACAAGTGGTTATTAAAAATCCTGGTGCCCAAAACTGAGAGCATAGCTGCTTGCTCATGCTGGCTTTGATACTCACACGTTGGAGGAAGGAAGGAGATCAATTACACTTATGCTGATATTTATTACGCTGTAATTTTCCCATCCATTAGTAGCATAGCACAATTAGAATTTAACAAACTCTTCCATCCTAAATTTTAAATGCTTTACAGCTTGGCATTATTATTAATATTAATATCCCCTGTGCTTTTTCCTCAGCTAACGGTAATTTGGAGCTTAATCTGGCCATGTGAGAAATACAGTTTGCAAGTTTTCCAGATGAAATAGCTGGCATTATTATTACTATTAATATTCCCTGTGCGTTTTCCTCAGCTAACAGTAATTTGGGGCTTAATCCGGCTGTGTGAGAAATACAGCTTGTAAATTTTCCAGAAGAAGTATCTGCACCTTTCTTCTTTTGTCTCAGATCGTTCTGATTTTTGCGTCCTGGCTTTGAATGCTTAAAAAGTGATTTGATTAGAAAAAACTGTTTCTGGTCGAGGTGGGCAGCATGAAAACACACACACACACCTGAACCCATACTTTTAAAAGCAAACAAGGGATAAGGATACTGTTACAAGGATACTGTTATCAGGCTGCAATTTTGCAAAGCTCACTTTTTCCTCATGCACACACTGTGAGCACATATTGAAGTCTCCAAACTGGTGATGGACAAACTGGATTTGTATGAGAATGCCAGTGTGTCTCAGGTACACCCTGTAGTTTGGGGGTTTGTTTTCCATAACATTTGCAGCTCTGCAGTGACAGCATCCAGACCCCCGCGGGGGTCCCACTGTGCTGCTCTCCTGGACTTCCTCGGGAAGGAAGTCCCACTTTGCCACTCTGCAGTGTCAGTGCCTGGACCCCCACGGCTCCCCCACTCTGCAGTGACAGTGCCCGGACCCCGTGAAGGTCCCACTTTGACTCTCCGCAGTGACATCGTCGAGACTCCCGCGATGGTCCCACTTTGATGCCGTGCAGTGGCAGCTCCTGAACCCCGTGGTGATCCCACTTTGTCACTCTCCTGAACCCCCACGGTGATCCCACTTTGACCCTCCGCAGTGACAGCGCCCGGACCCCGCGGTGGTCCCACTTTGTCACTGTGCAGTGACAGACCCTGGACCCCCACAACTCTCTCAATTTTCTTCTCTACAGTGACATCGTCGGGGTCCCTGCGGTGGTCCCACTTTGTCACTGTGCAGTGACAGACCCTGGACCCCCACAACTCTCTCAATTTTCTTCTCTACAGTGACATCGTCGGGGTCCCTGCGGTGGTCCCACTTTGTCACTGTGCAGTGACAGACCCTGGACCCCCACAACTCTCTCAATTTTCTTCTCTACAGTGACATCGTCGGGGTCCCTGCGGTGGTCCCACTTTGTCACTGTGCAGTGACAGACCCTGGACCCCCACAACTCTCTCAATTTTCTTCTCTACAGTGACATCGTCGGGGTCCCTGCGGTGGTCCCACTTTGTCACTGTGCAGTGACAGACCCTGGACCCCCACAACTCTCTCAATTTTCTTCTCTACAGTGACATCGTCGGGGTCCCTGCGGTGGTCCCACTTTGTCACTGTGCAGTGACAGACCCTGGACCCCCACAACTCTCTCAATTTTCTTCTCTACAGTGACATCGTCGGGGTCCCTGCGGTGGTCCCACTTTGTCACTGTGCAGTGACAGACCCTGGACCCCCACAACTCTCTCAATTTTCTTCTCTACAGTGACATCGTCGGGGTCCCTGCGGTGGTCCCACTTTGTCACTGTGCAGTGGAAGCTCTTGGATCCCGCGGAGATCCCACTTTGTCACTCTCCCGGACCCCCACGGTGATCCCACTTTGCCGTTCTCCCGGACCTCCTCGGAGGTCCCACTTAGATGTTGCGCGGTGGCAGCTCCTGGACCCCGCGGGGCTTTCTGCAGTGACATCGCCGAGGTTCCCCCGGTGGTACCACTTTGCGATCCCACTTTGTCACTCTCCCGGACCCCCACGGTGATCCCACTTTGCCGTTCTCCCGGACCTCCTCGGAGGTCCCACTTAGATGTTGCGCGGTGGCAGCTCCTGGACCCCGCGGGGCTTTCTGCAGTGACATCGCCGAGGTGCCCCCGGTGGTACCACTTTGCCACTCTCCCGGACCCCGCGGAGATCCCACCTTGACGCTGTGCAGCGGCAGCTCCTGGACCTCGCGGGGATACCACGATGTCACTTTCCTGGACCCCGCGGTGGTCCCACTTTGCCACTCTCCCGAACCCCTGCGGTGGTCCCGCTTAGTACTTTGACGCTGTGCAGTGACAGCCCCCGGACCCCGCGGTGGTCCCACTTTGCCTGTCTACAGTGACATCATCGGGGTCCCCGCGGAGCCCCCACTTTGCCGCTCTCC
>NW_008679887.1:10428-12616 GCF_000695815.1 Acanthisitta chloris | reverse complement strand
GAGCCTCACCCTTTTCTAGTGCAGTCTCGCAATCGCGACCTGTTGTTCTTCAACTCTCAATAGTCCCACAGCAGAGGGGTCATCTGAGAGACCAGGCAAGGTACTCAGTTTTCTGGTGACTACTGTCTCCATAGCAGCTATACCAAAAGCCCAGCGATGTCCTTTTGGGTCTTTCGAATACCCATTTCTGAGATAGTCTATGCCGAGAATGCATTGGGCCTCTGGACGAGTCGCAATGGGGTGTTTCTGCTACTCGTTATACTCACCAGTTAAACTCACTTCAGCTTCCAATACGGTCAGCTGCTGGGATCCTCCTGTCACACCAGAAATAGAAATGGGTTCCTCTCCCACGTGCCTTGATGACTTCAGAGTACATTGAGCACTGGTATCAACCAAAGCCATATATGTTTGTGGGTCAGATGTGCAAGGCCATCAGATCCACACAGTCCAATAGATCCGGTTGTCCCTTTCCTCTACCTGGCTAGAGGTAGGGCCCCTCTATTCCTGGTCATGGTGCATATTACTCCCCTCTGGTGAATATGCTCTTGAGATTCTGTTGTTATTTCTGAAAGGCATTTGTCTAACCTGTTACTGGAGATGTCTTTTTTGGCCCCTCTTCTTTCCCTTATCTCCTCTAGCCAAAAGTTGCATTTTACTAGCCACTAGGTAAAGTCTTATTTGTAGCTGCAATACCTGATTTATGCTGAAATTATCAATATATTTTCTTTCTTTAAAAATTTTGCATTTCTCATTTAATACAGTATGCTTCAGAATTTAAATAGATGCTTACTAATAGCCAACAATTTATTGAATTTGTTTGACTTTTCCATATAGATCTGCCGATAAGTTTAAGATATATTTATATTTTTATATTTTGCATTATATACACACACTTGTGCACACACAAATATTCATGTATACATATATTCTTTCAATTCAAAGTTTCCTCTTATTTAGAAGGAAAATGTGGCATACCTGTGTGTTGGTTTAAGACAGAAAGAGCTGTTGTGGTGTGTATTACATTAGAAGCATTCATGGAAAAATCAAGCTGGACAATGAAACATTGTGTTGGGATATTCTTCATTTGTGCCTCTAACTAGACTGTACACTGCATTTTGATTTTGCTGTGTTAGAGCATTGCATTGAATTTTGTTTGTGAAGCCAATAAATACTTATTGATAAAACGTCATTTAACTATATTACTTCACTTAGAGTTTGCCAATTATAGAGGCTAAGACTGAGAGTCCAATGTACTTCATTAGATTTTTATTTTTCAGAGGTCCAGAAGGTGCAATAAATGACTGCAGAATCATTTTTATAGAGGAAATGTACAAGATTGAAAAGCCAGGAGCTTATCCACTGACATTTGGAGATGGAGATTTCAAAAGTATGCTTTTTGTTTATTGTGTGATTGAGAGTGTTAGTTAAATATTTGAATGGCATTTAAAAATTAAAGAATCAGAATATAGAATCAATTTCATTAAGGTTTCTTATATGTGTAATAAAATTGCTATTACACAGATTTTTGGTTTGAAAATTTTTTATGAGAATGCGAGTTTATTACATGGCATATTGAGAGTAAATTTTTGATGTAATATATCAACGCATTAGTGCTATGAATATAATCTCATAAGCAGATAAATTGTTGATATTTTAGGTGATCTGTATGGGATGAGTTCATATTCCAAGATAAGTTCCTAGGCAGGCATACAAAAGCTTACTATCATAATTGACATCTCATTAGAGTTCTTAACAGATGCAAACGACTGCTCTCTTTAACCCTGGCATTATCTAAGAATGAAAAATCATTAGCTGTGTAGAGCAAGAAGGTGTCAAGCTTGCTGGAACTATGAAAAAACCCAGATATATTTAGCGTTAGATTATTATTACGTCTTGCTGAACACTAAATAAACCACATCTCCCCCCTGCCCCTCCTCCAAGGGCAGTTCTCTAGAAAGCAGTTCAACATTTTATCCTAAGTCTAAAAATATGTGAAAATAGAGAACAATGTTTATAATGGGAACACTGAGAGGTTGATCTGTGGCATTATTGATAAATATTACTGAATTTTAAAATAAGCAAATTTATTGCAGTTTAGTTTTCATTTATAATCTACAATATTTGTGACATTGTATGTTGGAATCATGACTACACAATACTTTCTTTGCAGTGTACTATTAAAGCAATT
>NW_008679887.1:10153-10395 GCF_000695815.1 Acanthisitta chloris | reverse complement strand
ATTCCATTTGCAAATGTATTCATAAAAATAAAAATGTCATTTTTAATAAATGAAGGCATTTTAAGCCTTTTTTTTCATTGTTTATTATTTATTTTTCTCAGATTGATCAATGGAAACTAAACATCCATTCCATTTATGTTCTCTTTTAATTTAAAAATAATATTTTTGTGATAAACTGACAGTTTTAGAGTTGTTTAAATTTAGAGATAGTATAAAACCAAGTTATATCTACTTTTAATTTA
>NW_008679887.1:7614-10130 GCF_000695815.1 Acanthisitta chloris | reverse complement strand
TATTAGAGTATTTCTAGTTTATAAAACTGATTTTAGACTGTATGTAAATTTGCCATGCTTTATTTAGTTGTATACATCACTACAGTGCAGTGGAATTAAGTCTGAAGTTCTGTTTTATGTAAATGGATTGCTTTATCACTAACTTTAGGCCATGGATTAGGCTTCAGGCCTTATTTGTTTTGCATTCTATATTTTTCTGCACTACCTTCCTGTTGACAAAGAATCGAGTTTTTAGTTCCTACTCATTTTCAGTTACTACTGTCATGTCTTATTTGTTTTAATTGTCTCCTTAGTTCTAACCTGTTCTCAAACCTCTCACATAATTGCTGTCTTTGTATAAATCTGAACATACATGGTGATCTCCTTTTCATTTTTTTCAAGTTTATTTTTTACAAACCATAATAATTAAGTGCAACACAGTAATATCAACTTACATTTTAACCCTAAAGGTTTAATTGTCAATTTACTGCTGGCTATGCAACTTTATTCCTTTTTAATTCATCTACTTTTTCCCCGAAGTCCAACTTCCTCACTGCAATGTTTACTTCATTTTCTCCTGCTGTTATTCTGATCTTCTTTTTGTAAGCTGTCCTGAATTTGTTCTGTGAAGCACAATGCACTATAGAATTCATATTGCTTATGGCTCAACTGATTTCTTTATTGCTTCTCTGTATTTGCCTCCCTAGTCCTATTCCATATTTTAAAATTAGCCATATTGATGCATACATCTCACTCAGTTTATTTGTATCCCAAGAAAAGTAGTATTTTAATAACGGTAGCTAGGATTCAGAGAATTGGCCTGAAATGCTCTATGAGTTTGTTATGGAGCAGGGTCATAGAATGTGCTGAAATTAAGAGCTCTAGAACATATTTTGTATGTTTTTATACAAAACAGAACTGATTATCAACATGGTACTTGAACTTCAATCAGAATTTAAATCTGTACTAAAAACCTTAGATAAGTTTTTTCCTACAAAAGAAGGGAATATGAAAGAACCTATGCAACTAAGTTTTACAGTGGTGGTAGGGGAGAACAGGCTCATCTCTATCCAAATAGTGTAAATAAAATCAATGCAATGTGAGTTATCAAACCAGTTTAAAATAGAAATGGGAAAAGGATATTTTCTGGCCCAATCCTTCCCCTTCCTCTCACTAAGTTTGGTTTGAGCTTCCTCTGTTAGAGGACATGAGGAAACTCTTGCACATTGATTATCACGAATAAAAATGGCTATATATTTCATTTTTCTCATCAATCTTAGACCTTTTATTGTTTCCTTTTAACTTTGGCCTAAAGTAATAGTAGTAACAGGAGCCAAATAGTATCTGGTAGGCCTCAAGATATATCACTTCTTTTAAAAGTAAGAAAAGGCTACTCTTATTTTATAGAATTTCTGACAGTCTAGAGCTACTTGGGAGCATCTGAAAAGAGTTCTGGTTATCTAAGTGAATAATATAACTAAAAATTGTAAACTTCATAAGATGTTTGAAGAAAATGTGATATGGGGAAAAGAGAGGCTAATTTATACTTTGACTCATACTACTTATTTATACATTACTATCAAAGGTGTCTTTGTTCTCTAGATCTGTGGACACCAAAGTGGCCATGTGCTCCAGAGGATGTGCAAGACAATCCATTGTGGAGCAGGAAGACAGTAATTTTTGTCCTGTTAAAAAATAAAATTAATTTAAATTAAATTCAACTTTAAATAGTGTTTATTTCATCCTTATATGATCCTTTTTCAATTTCCATTTTTTTATGTTTTATAATGTAAAAAATATATTATCAGAGTAGTAAGTGTATATAATTTATAAATAAACATACATATATTGAGGGTGCATGCTCAAAAGTTTTTCTGTTGAGGTGCACAAACAAATAAATCTGAAGACCACTGCTCTAGCTTCCTGCTTCCAACCCAAACTCTCAAACAATCATTCCAGTTCCTCCTTTTCATCTGATTCAAGGCCCATTTACTCGCTGAAGTAAGAAAAATATTCCTTCAGCTGCCTGGAAGTGCTCTGGTCATCACATTATTTAGTCATTGTTATTATTATGTTCTGTACCACATCCTCATAGTTTAATTTGTCAGATTCACTTTCATGGTCTTTCTTGATGGTTTTCACACAGAAATACTCACTCCAAAATTGTTTCTCTTTAATGCTATAGTTCTTTGAGGAGTGATCAAGGGCTCTTAAGTCTTCTCTTCCTTCTAAACTTGTTTCAGATACTTCCTGTAATAGTTGTGCTACATATAGTTGATTTACCTACTCTTTCCTTTGCATCTAATATAAGACTATTAACAGGCATTTCTTACCTTAGCTGAGGAACCAATAAAGGATAGATTGGTCCAAGTTCCCAAATGAGCAGAAACAGGAATTAATTCAATTTCTGTCAAAAGAAACGGTATGAAAATTGGTGATCTGGGATCATCTGTCATCCTTGATCTATATATTTATCTGGATATTAATTTTTTAGAGGGATGGAGTTTTTCTGAGTTAAATTTTGCTTATTATAAACC
>NW_008679887.1:6550-7532 GCF_000695815.1 Acanthisitta chloris | reverse complement strand
CAGGTGGAGTAGTGGTTGTGAAGAATCAGAGAAACTGCCAATTGGTTACTTTCAGTGTACATGTGGCAGAAGAAACTCCATTAGTCCAGGGAGTCAAATGCCTCATTATAAATGCACCATTTACAAATAGGGACAGTGCTGATATGTGTAAAGAATTGAGTCCTATTGCTGTATTAGCACATAAAGGCAATAGCTTCTCATTTTACAACACTAACGTAGGCTGATCTAAGCGCTTAAGTTTCAGCAAACCTACCTAATTAAACATATTATTTCATTTGGCTGCTTGAATTAGGAGGAAAAAGTTATTTATTACTAAGAATAAAGATTAAACCTGTCTATTTTTTCAGATTTGAATAAAAATTTTTATGAATTGATGAAATTAGAATAAAGCCATATTATTCTTTATTTATCAACTCTGTGCATTTTTTTAAATTGCAACAGTATAAAGGACTGTAATTTCACAGTTCAGTTCAAGTCCTTCTACAGACAGTCTTGCCAAGGCAACTTGCTGAACAATATCTTCTCATAACCTAGTCCATCAAAGAGTCCATTCACATTAATAAGTGCTAAGTCTTCATAAAATTGGTCAGTTATTATAATGGACTCAGTGCAGTCAAACTGCCAGTAAATTATGTTGCCATTGTTTGAGCATGCAGAGCTATTTTCCTTTTTTACATCCCCCACGCCCCCATCCCCTGATGGTCAGGGTAGCAAAGCTACAGGCTAAGTTGCAACCTAACCTGGAAAATGGCAATGACTCTCATAAATGTTAGGACGAAGAACACAAGTTGATATTGACAGTAGTTGCTTAGTCATGTAATGATGCATAAGTGTTATATAAGAATAAACTGTTCCTACTGGCTTGATCTTTTCAAACCTAGTCTTCACTGGAGTAGCAAAGCTACCACATCCATGACATATTCATATGGGCACACATCTATATTTTCTTCTGCCATTATGTTGTATTTATGAATCTGAAATC
>NW_008679887.1:0-6460 GCF_000695815.1 Acanthisitta chloris | reverse complement strand
GCCTGTTATTTGTGTGGTGGAAAACAGGATGCTCACATGCAACTCCTTTGTGATGAATGTAATATGGCTTATCATATATACTGCCTGAACCCTCCCTTAAGCAAGATACCAGAAGATGAGGATTGGTAAATATACAGGGATGATTTACTTATGTATATTCCCATTCTACACAAGGTACTTTTTTTGTTATTTGCAACTAGAGAAATTCCTGAAGAGCTTTTATACATCTGGTATGTTTTTTAATCCTTGCACTGTATGTAAACATATTTGCATTTAATGTTAAGATTCTATTTATAAATATAATTCATAAACTACTGGTATCGAGCATTACTGATCATTACAGAATTTCAGAAATTAGCTTGTTCAGTTTATGACCTCTGTGAGGTGCTATTAGATTTAATTAGCACCACCTACAGTGGTGCTTCCACAATATCCCTCAATCTCAGCCCTTATTGCTGCCTCCTTGCTCTTCCCTTATTCTATAGCTACCTCATTCATTTTTTCTGCTGTAAGAAAACTACTACCTTACTTCTCCCCAATTCCTGTAACTAGCACCACCAGCAAGAAACCCAAATTAGTAGGCCTTGGTGGACTTGGCTAACTCCATTCTGAGCTGACTGCCTGGAGCCAGCATCAGTCTGTTGAAGCTTGTCATCTTGAGCTCCATGCCACATCTCATCTGTATCAGTTACGTGCAACTCATACCATTTGTACTTATAACCTGCTTGTAAAATATATTAAATGCTAATCTTTTATAAGTGACTTATAAATAGGACTTAATTATAAAGTTTACCTTTATGAATACATCAATAGATGTCTATGGACATGTTTTAAAGAAAAACTTTGAACTGCATTTTGCGATAGATTTTTGTGGAACTGCATGCTTAAAATATTTTAAGTACTTTAGAAGTTTAACATTCTATGGAAGTAAATAACTTAGTGTACTATATTATATCAGCTTCCTCATATTAGGTAAGTTTTTTATAGTTCAGTGTCTAATAATCTACCTTTTTTCCTGGGAAAATATATTTCAGTATCCCTAGACTCCAGTTATAGTTATACATATGTGCAAATTCAATTATGACATTTGGTGAGGGTTTTTTCATTGTGTATATGTGGACCATGAGATGCTTCTGCTGATTTAAAAGGAAATGGACATTTCTCTTTGAATATCCTGAACTCAAAAGAATTTTACTCATATTTGCTCTGTTGTAGAAACTGCTGACTTTGAACACTATCTAGAAAATATTGCAAATATGTATGAGTTGTTGGAAATAAATATAGCAATTATTGTCTATGTGCTTCCCATTTCTTGTATATGTGAAATGATTGTGTACACAGGTATATATAATCTTCATTCAGCAGTCTTTGTCGGCTAGCATGTGAATCCAAGCTATCCCCAGGTTTTCTACTTTTATGCACAGAAGACTAATTTGCCCCAACATCCATTCACTTCCTACTGGTTGCTTATGGAAGTGAGCTGAAGATCTTAGTGCTTCCAAGTCATGTGTTCGAAAGAATTCTATGCTATAGTGCTTCAAAGTTGGTCACCATCCTTAAACAGTTTTCTTTTGTGGCTGTGCTTGACCTTTGGGCATAACAACTGACAAGCCTTTTGGCTTTCGTCATCCAGAATATTAAAGAAAATACTATTTAGGATCTGTCCTCTGACAGTGCATCCATTCTTCTTCAGGTCCCCTTACTGCTAAAAGATTCTATACCAGTAGTCCAGCAGCAAAAAGCAATTTTTTTTTCCAATATTAATCACAACAAAGTTAAAAAAAAAGAAAATACACTGCTCCAAGTTTATTTTTTTTAAAAAAAAGCAACCCTCAAAACGTATTTGAACATAGAATGAATCTCAATGTACAGGTGGAGCTTGCTTAGTGAAAATTATGAAAAAATTCTTCTTTACCTTTAAATTGAACAGACATGATTTGGAAATGATTGGTTTAGTCTGTATTTTTCAATTTTTTGAGATTTAGAATATTTTTACATTATTTCTTGGTTTTGGTGTAATAAGCTGCTTTAAGAGTACCAAGACCCCAAGTGTTAAACTGACTTGTGAATTGTGACTGTGTTCTGCAATAAGTATCTCTGTGAATTCTAGATCTGAACAAGCAAGGAGAGGAAGAGAAAATGAGGAGGGAATACAAGAAACATGGGGACCTCTTGTACATTGCATGAGAAGAGTGAAATGTTTTGCCTCTACCACCCTACTTTAAAAAAATGTTTTGTTTTAGAAGTGGACAGTATTTGTTCTTCTTGAGCTTATTTTTTCATCCCAAGTCCTCAGCTTTTAAAAACT
This sequence comes from Acanthisitta chloris, assembly GCF_000695815.1. Classification (NCBI taxonomy): domain Eukaryota; kingdom Metazoa; phylum Chordata; class Aves; order Passeriformes; family Acanthisittidae; genus Acanthisitta; species Acanthisitta chloris. The sequence goes on along the minus strand of NW_008679887.1, from coordinate 4,152 downwards.
GTTGTATATTTGCTAGTTTAAAAATATTTAGTCAGGATGAACAAATTTGACCCTGCTTAGAAGAAAGGTACTACTATTATTGCCAAGTAATAAAGCATTTACTGAAACTTATTTTAGGTATTGTCCTTCATGCAAAAACGATTCTAATGAAGTTGTAAAGGCTGGAGAAAAACTCAAACAGAGTAGAAAGAAAGCAAAGATGCCATCTGCCAGTACTGAAAGCCAGAGAGACTGGGGCAAGGTAGAGTGTATTACAATTTAAAAATAGCTCACCATTCATGTATATGTTGCATGTCTATGTGTATGCATTACACAAAATTCAGTGCAGGATTGAACAGACTATAAAGCAATGTTGAATCTGTCACTGTCTGTCTACTGAAAGTTAAAACATCTGAAGAATTATTAAGATGACTAGAGGTAAATAAATGAAAATTAATTAATTGATTAAAACATCTGTTGACAACTTTTATATTAATATATTTTGAAGTGTTTACTAGAATGGTTGGATGTCTTGATATCTGCATCAGCTTTTATAAATTATTTTAAATATTAGAAAGTTCATTCTCTCCATTGTGTTTTTTAGGGCATGGCTTGTGTTGGTCGCACTAAGGAATGCACTATTGTCCCTTCTAATCACTATGGTCCTATACCTGGCATCCCTGTTGGGACAACCTGGAAATTCAGAGTTCAGGTATGTTTTTTAATTTGTAATTGAAATAAATCAGAATAATAGGTACAGTTTGGGCACAAAAATATTTTTGTATTGACAATTGTCATGTTCACTAAGAATAAATATGAAGAGTGGCTTTTAATTCTAATATTCAAAATGCTGCCAATTATAGTGGAATTTGAAGTGCATTGATTAGAAAATGCAACTTAATTACAATTGTAAAAAATGGTGCTTATTATTTTTAAAGTGAAACTTTAAAGTGAAACTTTAAAAACTGCTATAATTAGTATGGACTTATATCTTGTGTGTTAAACTCCCAACTGAAATATATAGGCAAAGCTGAATATTTTCAGAAGTCTAATGTTATGGAAAATAAATCATTCTATTTCACTTATGGATATAGATTATAGCATTCAGAAAATATTTTATTTTATTCAGAGGTGTGTCTAATGCTTATCAGCTGGTCAGGATCCCCACTGAAGGCTATTGTGCAGGTGCAATATGGTTCCTGTTTCAGTGCATGCTTTTCTTCCAATGTGTTGTGGTACCAGGCTTGGTGCTAGTGTGCATGTTATCCATACATGATACAGGAAAGAAATAAGATTTTACTGAGGGTTCTAAAGTTCTGGTGAGGGTGGAACCCACTGTCCTCAAGGTAAGAGCCACCTCTGTATCACTATAAATTGATTACCCATTCCTTTTGGGTCATACACAACTGGCATCAACACCTTCCTTTAGGCTGACTAATGTTTTAAACTAATATAAGCCAGTATTGACTACTGAAAGCAGTAGTCCACCCAGCCATGTCCACTTCTTGCATTGTCCCTTCCATTTTCTGTTTCAAATGTTTTTCAGGCCATATGCTAAACTATATTGGAAAGTAATCTAGCAGAAAAACAATCCTTTGTGGCGGAGGGTAATTTTCCCAGTCCATTTTACTTTGTGATTATACAAATACTGTGTCAACACAAAGGGGACAGGAATGAGCAGTGTGGAGAAGAATATATTTCACGTGTATTCCCACCATAACCGAAAGAACAACCAGAGACTTTTTCTTCCCCTTGGGGAAGAGGAGCATGACAGTAACCAAAAGCCTCTTCTAATGTGTTTTCTAAAGTCTTCATCCCACCCATTGCCTCCAGAGAGGGTACTTATAAAAACCCCTTTTTTTCTTTACGGACAATGAGTGTCTGAATAATTTTTGGGTTGGTATGATATGCAAATCTTCAGGCTCAAATGGCCAACAGCAGAGGTTTTACCCCTTACCAAGAGTTTTCAGTTTCTCCCTTAACAGAATTTGCAGTGAAACAGCTGAATACTAAATAAATTCCTTGGATCTTGTCAGACTTTGGAACTAATAGTGAAGGGACTCAAGCACAAGTCTTATGAGGAGAGGCTGAGGGAGCTGGGGTTGTTTAGCCTGGAGAAGAGGAGGCTCAGGGGAGACCTTATCACCCTCTACAACTACCTGAAAGGAGGTTGGAGTCAGGTGGGGGTCAGTCTCTTCTCGCAGGCAACTAGCAGTAGGACAAGAGGGCACAGACTCAAGCTCTGCCAGGGGAGGTTTACGTTGGATATTAGGAAGACATTTTTACACAGATTCACCATCCCTGGAGATTTTCAAGACGAGACTGGATGTGGCACTTAATTTCATGGTCTAGTACCCACAGTAGGGTTGGACTTGATGATCTTGGAGGTCGCTTCCAACCCGGTTAATTCTATGATTTTAATGTGAGCACTGCCATCGATACAAGTATTAGAGAATAGCAAAGCAAATTATTTTAATGTAAAATTGAAGTTAGTGTCAATTACTAATTGATTTTACACACAGCTACTTGTTTGAGAAAATTAATGCCTGTTCTTATCTTTTTTTGGGATATTTTGATTTATCCCTGCCATATGGGAACTGATGAGATTTATCCTCTGGTCCTGAGGGAACTGGTGGATGTAGTTATTAAGCCACTATCTAGAATTTTCGAGAAATCACGGCAATCAGGTGATGACCCTGATGACTGGAAAAAAGGAAATATAACCCCCATTTTTAAAAGGGAGAAAGCAGAAGAACCAGGAAACTATAGACCACTCAGTCTCACCTGGAGCAGCCTCATCATGGAGCAGATTCTCCTGGAAGCTATGCTTAGGCACATGAAAAGAAAAGAGGTGATTGATAATAACCAATATGGCTTTACTAGGGACAAGTCATGCTGACAAATTTGGTGGCCTTCTATGATGGGGCCACAGCATTTGTGGTTAGGGGCAGAGCAACTGACATCATCTACCAGGAATTATGCAAGGCGTTTGACACTGTCCAGCATGACATCCTTGTCTCTAAATTGGAGAGACATGGATTTGATGGGTGGACCACTCGGTGAATAAAGAACTGTCTGGACAGTCGCATGCAGAGTGTTGTGGTCCACATGGAGGCCAGTAATGAGTGGTGTCCCTCAGGGGTCAGTGCTGGAGCCAACACTGTTCAGCATCTTCCAGTTGAGAGCACCAGAACTGCATGCAGTATTCCAGGTGGGGTCTCATGAGAGAAGAACATAGAATTGTTGGAGCAAGTCCAGAGGAGGGCCGCAAAGTTGATAAGAGGACAGGAGCATCTCCCCTATGAAGATGGGCTGAGGAAGCTGGGGCCATTCAGCCTCGAGAAGAGAAGGTTACATGGAGACCTCATAGTAACCTATCAGTATCTGAAGGGCCTACAAGGGAGCCAGAGAGGGGCTCTTTGTTTGGAACTGCAGCAATAAGACAAGGGGTAATGGGTTCAAATTGAAGGAGAGGGAATTTAGGCTAGATATTAGGATATTTTTACTGTGAGGGTGATGAGAGAACAGGTTGGGTTGCCCAGGGAGGTTGTGGATGCCCCAACCCTGGCAGTGTTCAAAGTCAGGTTGGATGAGGCCTTGAGCAATATGGTCTAGTGGGGAGGTGTCCCTGCCCATGGCAGGGCGGGCTGGGACTAGATGATCTGTAAGGCCCATTCCAACCCCTAAAATTCTATGATTCTATGATATTTGAAGAACTTTTCTGTGAAGCAAACTAAAATAATTACTTCAGAACACATTTATATCCTGAAAAATACTTCTGTCTGTAATCATTAATCTTTAAATTAGTTTCCATGTAAATTATATTCTCTTAGGGGGAGTTTTAAAAATCAGTTCTGCAAAATCAAGGCCTCTGAATCAAATTTTATTATTACTGGATCATCCAGTATCAGTAGGAATAAAAGGTAGGATTTGATCTCTTTAAGGATTCCCTTGGCAAAATTGATCAAATAGATCCCATAACTTCCAAGTGCTGATTGCAAACAGAAATATAAGTAAGGAGGTTTGCTTTTCTCAGAAAATTAAGCAGATAAGACTTCGAATGTAGGATGTAGATATTAGAAGTGTTATTATTTGCACATAATTATTTAATAATGGCTATGTATTAACTGCATATTTTTTTAAATATCAACATTTTTCCATGTAAAAAGTTGC
>NW_008679886.1:0-820 GCF_000695815.1 Acanthisitta chloris | reverse complement strand
TGATGAAGATCCACAGCCTGTTTGCAGGGTGATACATGCTCCTTTTAATCCATCCATCTTTCAACAGTGACAAAAAGTTGCTGTTCTCTTTTTAATCATTAAGTTAACTTCAAAAAGGAGATGTCAGTAAGTAAAAGAAAGTGATTTTCATCTTTTAATATCACTACAAACCCTTTTTTTATTGATAGGTGCCAAAAAAAGGTTGCAATCATTCTGCATGGCTTTAAAGCAGCAAGAGCTTTACTTTGAGCACATTAAATCTGCACCAGTGACTTAAAGAAGGCAGCAATTACCACATGGCTCTTGTTCCTCACAGCGAGGAAGTGATCAAGTTCATAAGTACAGGAGTTAGGTATTTTAATCATCGACAGGAATACTTAAATCTATTAATCATTTTGTTGTTGTTTGACTAATGTTCTATTGTTGGGCTTGATTTGCCAATGCATTCATTTGTTGCTCGTTATTTTGTCATTGAATTATAATTTCATTATTCTCTGACCTTGCTTGTCCTTTGCTCATGCAGTTGTAATGTAAAGGTGGTTGGTGCCATTTGGATAAAATAAAAAGCGAGCCAAAGTTTTGGTTCCCAATGAAACTTCGTGGGGCATAAATCTTAGTTAGGTTCAGCTGATTTTCTGCTGGAGTTGCAGCCATGACTGCTGGGAAAGGAACCAAACACAGGGACACAGTCCAACCTGGAGGAAGCCCTGGTAGTGAAGGAGCATGGTGAGCTAGACACCTCCTCCATCATAAATTCGCATAAACTGCAGTTTGGGAACTGTTGAAATTGTCATTTGAATTGTTTTAAAACTACTAAGTC
>NW_008679885.1:0-23672 GCF_000695815.1 Acanthisitta chloris | reverse complement strand
GGGGGGGGAAAGGGAACAGACTGTGTTTTTTGTAAAACCAGCTAACAGAGACACACGTGAGAAGAGAGCCAGCAGCCTGTGTCCCCCAAGAAAGGCCTCAAGGCTTCAAGCCTCAGCTAAGCTTGGCAAGAATGTCAATCATGACCTTCCACCACTTCAGGCGGAAGTCAAAGCAAAGCCTCAGGGGAATGATTTCTACAAAGCAGCAGAAAACATAGGCAACACCACCAGCAAAGTGGACAATGCTAACACTATGGCAAACAGATTCAGGCTTTCCCGGGACAAAAGAGTAGCAAAATCTCTAGCAATTATTGTCTGTGTGTTTGGTCTGTGCTGGGCTCCATACACCCTTCTGATGATCATCAGAGCAGCTTGTGGAGGGCACTGTGTGCCTCATTCCCTCTATGAGACTTCCTTTTGGCTTCTGTGGGTCAACTCAGCCATCAACCCTGTTCTATACCCACTGTGTCACATGAGCTTTAGGAAAGCCTTTGTAAAACTCCTGTGTCCAGCGAAGGCCAAAATTCATCCTCACATTTTTATGTGACAAGTATGAAGCTGACAATGAGCACATCTTGCTTTTGGTGAGAGCACCAAAAAGCAAGTATTGCAGTACCTGCAAAGATCAAGAGCACTGAGTATTTTGTGGACTACTGATAAGTAGGTACAAGTGTAGATATTTATCAATATATAGAAATAGTGTTATCCATGTAGCTGGAGAAATCACAGCAGTGAAAAGAAAGGTAATTTCTCAAAGCTCTTTGAGAATTTGCACCAACACTGTTTACTGGTAGTGGTGATTTGCACTCAAGTGCTGAAAAGGGAATACAACATACATAGCCAATAATTAGAGTTCAGGCTGTCACTTTTAATGACTGTAAATATCACTTGTAAGTAATTTCAGAAAAAGTGTTAACTTTGGACCTGTTTTATCTTACCCCAAACCCACTCTAAGACACCAAAGGGCTCAGGTGTTAGGTGTAGGATACTTTCTCCCCCACTTAGTGGCAAGCCAGGCAAGATCATGACCAATGCAAAAAACTAACTGCTGGTGTCCGGGAAAAGCCTGGGACAGGAGGCACCACAACAGCAATGCAAAAAACTAACTGCTGGTGTCCAGGAAAAGCCTGGGACGGGAGGCACCACAACCATGAGGCTACCAGAGCAGCTGAGCAACTGTAGCAGGTAAGGGAGCACTGACTGGAGTGAAAAGGTGATTGAGAAATAACAGAGTAGAGTATTTAACAAAAGCTCAGGAGCAGAAGTACAAAAAAGGTTTTGAGCTTTGTGATAGGAGATATGAGAATTGATACTTTATACACTGGAAGAGTCCCAGGAGCAGTTCCCTTCCTCAGCTATGCCTTCCTGCCCCCACCAGGATCCTGCATGGCCAGGAAACCACTCAAGTCAAAACTCTACAGCTTAGGGGACTGAGGACTGACTCTGTTTGGCTGTAAGGACAGAGTAAGCCTAAGCAGTCTAATTGATACTTTATACACTGGAAGAGTCCCAGGAGCAGTTCCCTTCCTCAGCTATGCCTTCCTGCCCCCACCAGGATCCTGCATGGCCAGGAAACCACTCAAGTCAAAACTCTACAGCTTAGGGGACTGAGGACTGACTCTGTTTGGCTGTACAGACAGAGTAAGCCTAAGCAGCCTATGAGATGTATGACAGACAGATCTTGCAACAGACAGAACTTTAGGTAAACTTCCCTTAAGAGTAATTTTCAAAACATTTCCAATTGGACTTTTACTAGTTCTGAAAGAAAAAAAAGTGTTGTTGTCCCCTACCCCACCTACTGGATCTATCCACCCATCAAGCCATCAGTGATCAAAAAAGTATTCCTTGTGTTGAGCCATCTCCTGTTTTCCCCCACCTACTGGATCTATCCACCCATCAATGATCAAAAAAGTATTCGTGTTGAGCCATCTCTCAGGTCATGCAGCATGAATGGCATGACAGTCTGTGAAATGCACAGCCTTGCTACTGACCCTGAGTGTGAAAGACAAGAACACAACTACATACTGTTTCTGCCATTCTGCCTCAGGAGAAGCTCACACAGCTAGATCCTGACACCTACTGGATCTATCCACCCATCAATGATCAAAAAAGTATTCGTGTTGAGCCATCTCTCAGGTCATGCAGCATGAATGGCATGACAGTCTGTGAAATGCACAGCCTTGCTACTGACCCTGAGTGTGAAAGACAAGAACACAACTACATACTGTTTCTGCCATTCTGCCTCAGGAGAAGCTCACACAGCTAGATCCTGAGTTTTGGCTAGATTTGGCCCACAAGGTGTGAATGTGAACATTAGTGATAGAAGTTTGTTCCACCATCAGCAGCACTTATTACACAGCTTAACACTTTCCTTTGCTGACAAGGGATAGCTGCAGTTGTCCATTGCCACACCCAAAATGCATGTTAGCACCATTGATCTGAAAGTTTACAGACACTATTTTGAAATTATTTACTTTGTAAAAGTTCAATAAAAATAATTAAAAGCTGTGGAAGAGTCATAACTTTGTAGCATTAACAGTGGGAGATGGGAAAAATGCACCAATCTACATTTGGGTAATTGCAGTTGAAACTGCAAAACTTAATCCAAAAGAGAATTCCTAAATTACAAGGACTGACACTGAGGATTAAACACACGTGGTTAGCAAATACTATAAACTAGGAAGACACATCCCTACACTATGAATGTACCTACATGGGCAGCATGTGCTGCTAAGGATGTGCTCTAACAAAACAGCTAAACAGTTCTCTTAAGAGGAACAGCACCAACAGACACAGAGCAACATTAAGACTTTTCAATTAGCATTAATTATACCTCTGGGAAAGAAAAGCCCTTGGATTACCTCCCCATTTCTCCTTCCCTCCAAGCCACACTTACTCATCACTATATCAATAACCTAATTGTCCACCCTGCAATTCTTGTTTTCTAGGATCACATTTGCTTTCCAGAACACAGGTAGCACTAAATTACTGGACAGTCCCACCAAAGTTATTTACTATGCACTCAAGCCAGGACACGTTTTCAGACAGCAATGCTCACTCAAGGAGTAAGGCAATCCAACCAGTTGTCTTTAGAACACTACATTCAGTAATTACTGGTTTACCTATCAGACATTTCAAGACCTCCAGCAACTGGCATTAACCTACAGCCTAGACCACCTTCACAGGAGCTGCCACTGCTCTGCTGCTCAGTTTCCTGCAGCTTTGTTGGTTAACTGCCACAGAATCCAGGAGGATTCCTCATCACTCAGGGTATGTCAAAGGCATTCTGAAATGTGAACACACATCATCTCAGCATCCTTTGGGAAAACACTGGTTTTGAATGACAAACTTGTACATTAGGAATGCTAGCAGCCTCCCAGCCTGGCCAGGTTAGCTGTGCCTTGATTCTTCTGCCCCTACACAACAGCAGCTCTTTTCACTTTCATCAGAAGGTTCCACATTAGCTCTGGGTTCAACACTGGGCTCTGAAGAGACATGAAACCACAGTTGTTAATAGCAACTTTATTGTTTCACTGGTGCAAAATCATGATACTGAATAAACTCGTGTAATGCATTTTCCCCTAAATTTACAGTAATGAAGGTTATACATATCTATATAGATTGCAATTTCTCTATTATTTTATACTATTTGGAACAAAATTATCTTGATAAATACGCCCTGTGCACAGTACTGGCCCTCACTGAATGTCACAGAGCCTTAATATGCAAAATATAACTTCTGGTTTTGAACATGGTACTTTAAAACTCTCCAGAACATGCATTAATATATTCTAGTTTTTAGGGAAAAATATTACACTTAGTCTTAACTTGCATTAAAAGAAAAGCACAAGCAGAATTTGACATACAATAATCCCAAAAATCTGATGCTCTGTAAAGATCAGACACAGTTTCAGATGACAGTCACTGCCAGTTTAGAGCTCTAGTGCTACAGAAGCAACAGTGAACAGACAGAAGAGAAATCAGAACCAAAGAGCCCTACCATGTCACATGGATTCCAAAGAAAGTTTCAGCCATGCTAACTGATGAAACCTGTAGTTGCTGGTCCAACCTTTCCAATTTGTTAGAGTACTCAACACAAGTGTTTGAAGTGCCAGACTGAACACATGAATGTTAACTCAACTTGACATTGCTGAAAGGCACAACCTAGGAATCTATCTTAAAAAAAAAACATAGGGGATGTAAATGAAAACAAGAACAGTGTGTGTCTTCCTAAAGAACAAGACCTTCATAAATTGGCCCCTCAGATTCTGGTGATTCCCTCCTCAGACGCAAGTGCTCCAGTGTGTTGTGAAAATGTTTGTTAATTTGTTCAGTTTCTTCAGTAGACTCAAGGTTTGGGAGATCTTCTCTGATCTTCTGTATAAGCTGATTCAAAACCTGAATTGTCACCTATAGAAAGCAAACAGAAGTAGTTAGCAATACCACCCATGTACAAGTGCATAGCTGTTAGTTTCAACAGATTGTCTCTCTATGTATTTGGACAGTTCTTCCAAGTATTGCTAAGACTAAGCAGAGAAGCTGCTGGGGTCTGCTTTCTCTTGCTCCTCATAGGACCTTTCCCATTTCAGTTTTGTGGAAATTCCCCCATCCCAGCAAATGTGAACAACTTCAGTCATTAGCCTGATAGCTCTGGAACTGTTACCACAGCACTTCTCTCCAATGTATTCAACAACTGTAAAAGGCTTGAAACAAATGATGCGACAGCACTTCTCTCCAATGTATTCAACACAACTGTAAAAGGCTTTAAACAAATGATGCACATAATCAGATTGTCTGTGCACTCCAACATTCTTGTACAAGTCAGTCAGGAGGGCAAGACCAATCTACTCAGTGCTCAAGTCATCCCCTGGGAAGGCACAGCTGCCCAGGGTCTGAAGCTCAGCACCACACACCACCACAGCACCCAGAGACTACTTTATCATCTGCCAAGTGCTTTGAAATTCAAAGCTTTATTTTCATCTCCATCAGATACAGCATCTCCTATACCAGAGCACTACCACAGTGAGAAGCCAGTTCAGTTGTTGGAAGCCAGCAAATCCCTAAAATATCTTTAGGAATTCTCTCAGAACTACAGAGCATTCATGTCTGCTCTCAAGACAACAATGACATCAGATGAGACACTGATCTCCACTTGACCAAGGAGCTTTTTCAAACTGTATAACTGCGCTAGTTATCTTCTAACAGAAAATGTGTAAGGTAACAATCTAAGGTTTCATACAGAATTTAAGGTGGTACATGAAATGTCCTATGTATTTTGGAAATTAAAACTTGCACTAACCTAGTATATCCAGCAGTGACTGAACAGTTGCAGAACATTTTCTTTCCCTCATGTACACATTAAGTTCAACACCTCTAAAGTCAGAATCTTGCCACCTTCTCATCTGAGACCCAGTAAGTTTTGATGTAAAACATTTCAGGTATCCAACTCTCACAGTATTTAAGTTCATAAATAAACTGCAAAGGTTTGGCATTCCCCCTCCATGTAAGCAGAATGAAGTTTAATCCACAGTTTTAGTAGAATATCAAGAATAGACTACTCTGTTATCACCAGAACTTGTGCCTCTCATGAGAGACTACAGGGCAAGCTGAAGAGGCATAATTTGGGGTCTAAATGTGAATTAAGAGCTTAAAGAGATGCTCTTTAAAAACAGGCAACAGGAAATGGATTTCCACTCACCGCCTCGTTTTCCTTCTCGTAAAAATAGATATATCTATTCAGAATTTCTATGAAAAGCTGGACTTGCAGAGAAGGGTCCATGCACTGGTTTGCTATCTTCAGAGCCTTCTTTAGGCATTCCATCACTCTTTTTCCTCCATGAAGCTAGAAGGAAAAACCCCAAAGTTACACAAAAGAAAACAACTTTAGGGAGCTCCAGTTTCTCTTCCCTTGGCACACATATGGCACTCCCTGGGGGTCTGCCACAAACACAGAACTACACCAACTGTGCAGACAAGCTGCCACTGAAAGCTACTCTGCCTGACAGCCACCAGTGTTAGGCTGTTCAGTCAGACAGTAGCATGAACAGTTGCTGAAAGCCTTCAATTATGAGGTCAATTAACTCAATTTTGTAGCACATACCATAATGCATACTTGGAAAACCATGTTTCAGACACAGCTGTTTATAATGACAACAGCTTATGTGACAAGCCCTGAAGAACACAGTGGGTTGTTTATTCACCTTTAACTTCAACCACTTGTAACTTGAATTTGGAGGCTTAGTAGCTCACGTGCAAGCACAGCTACTGTAACACATACAGGCAAAATGCAGCCTGTCAAACTAGCTGACACACAAAAGCTTGTCTGGTACTTCTACCCTTAGAGTTTTCTCCCCTTTTGTATTTACAGTTTACACTGCAGTGAGATTTAGAAGCTTCATGTATTGGAACACATTCCAACCAAATCTCCATCACACTGATGCATCCACTGGAGAAATGTCTTCAGAATAAAGGCAGAACTGCCACTGAGGTAGGATGAGTTACACTGCTGTTGTTTTGTCCTTACCTCCTCTCCATTCTTGTCAGTGTTTCGGCCAGACCAAAACAGATGGGCACAAGTGCTCACAGCTCGGCACTGGTCTGGCTTCTTCAGGAGTTTAGAGGCTGCTAATGCACACTGAGTCCTCAAAGGCTCGTGGTTCTCCTCACTGAAGCACTTCATCCTCTCAAATGTCCCAATTATCAAGGTGATTGCAGCCAGCTGTGCTTTTGAGTCACTGATTTCATCTTCGTATAGAGAGAAGGCCTAGTCAAGGGAGAAAGCAAGACTCAATCTGAATACATCGGGGAAGAAAAATGAAATCACACCTGCTAACGATAGCAGGAAGCTGTCCAGTTTTACATTTGTTAAAATCTTCAGGCAGGAAAAGAGATCTTTCATTTAAAGTTAAATATCAAGTTACATCCACATACCAGAAATAAGTATTGCAAGAATTACTACTTAAGTGGTCACAGTGAACAAATGTGATCCCACATATAATATGAAGATTTTTCTTTTCCTTATTTTAAGCATTGTTCAAATACAAAACTTCAGTAGTAGAAATAATCCCTGAAGAGGATTTGGTTCTTTGAAACACACAGAACAGCAGAGCAGAAGTTGAGTGGTAGGTCAGTGATGACAGAGTAGGTAAGGAAAGTGCTTGCACTGCAAAGAAGCTTCAGAGAATATACAAGACTAAAATCTTGAACCATATCACTGATAGAAAGTACAGACTTGTCATGCTGCTCTCATCTTCAGAGCTGTGCTACAATGGCAACTGATACAAGACAGTGAGCAGAGACTGAGGTTATCAGCATTTCCATCTGAAAACATGCATTAGTAGCAGTATTAAAGATTAGGACAAAGCTTACAATGTGGATGACATGAAATACACATTGGTTCTTTATCTGATGGGGAGGAGGGGAAGGATTTTTACAACAAGTAAGGCTTAAGACCAAGTAACAAGTTCAAATGGATTTTCAGAGTAGATTTTAACAGGTCTCAATAAGAGAATTTTAATTAGCAAAGACCAGCATGGCAGTTGTGAACACTGCAAATTTTAGAGACCTTCCAAAGAGGGCTTGAGGGCAGGGCAATACCAGGTGGCTAACAGGAGCTGGGAGAGAGAAGCAGTGAAGGAGCATTTCATGTTGAGAAAGCTACACTCCTCCAGTGAGCCAACTATGCGAGTAGGAGGCAGCATTGCAACATACCACATGTTGTCAGACTGAGTACTCAAACCAGTAGCAATGGAGCTTAATTCCACAGCAGCCTGGGAAGCAAGAATGAAGATGAGGAGTTTCTACCTAGCAGCATTAGCTGGTACGTGCTACAAATTGTTTTAATCACACTGGATGGTTCAGTGTTCAGGAAACCTACCCAAGGCACATTAAAGGGAGCACAGGACACCAAGTGTCCCAGCTGGACACTCACCTGGGACATGAACTCATAGGCCACAGTTTCATGGTTCTCAAAGCCAATCTCTCCTGCAGCCAGTGCTCCCTGCAGGAAGAGGCGAAGGGGCAGCTCCGCCAGCTCTGCTTTGATCAGAGCACTGATGGTCTGATGAGCAAATGAGAAGATCTTCTGGCACTTCTTTTCCCATTTGTCATCCTAGAGAAGAGAAGCAAGTAAAAGCTTGAACCAGAGTATTGCTGCTACAAGGCAAAGACAACCTCAGTTGTACTAAGACCTGTTAGGTGCTCCAGTCTGTTGTCCTCTGATGCCACTGCAGTCACTTACCAGCTAAAGCCCTAGCAGTACTGTGCTGATCTCAGCAGGTCCTCATGAACTATTCCTTCCATTTACAAAATATTACCAGCTCATAGTAACCTCCCTCTGAAGCCTACACTGAATTGCAGTTACAACAACTATGTTTAGAACCCAACTAATTAGCTAAGTGGAGAAAAATTCTGTTCAGTCTGGAACAATCAGAAGTGGAAGAGAATTTTAAAACCTTCACTTTGAAGAGTGTTTTTACAAACAGCATTTAAACTTTTGGTTTATTTATTTTCCAACTTCCACGATCTATTTTGGACAATAAGGGAAATAGACATTTAAGCTGTCTCAGTCAGAAAGCATTAAAGGGCCAAAATGGACCAGTGACTTTTAGTGTGCACTTCTGCAACTACTGTATAATCAACCTACAATAAAGCACTTGCTTTTGGAAGCATCCAAACAGCATTGCTACAATTCAGAAAGGGATCAATTTCAATATCCAGATTTCAATCAGTTTCACGCCATCACTTGTCTGTTCTCCAGTACAAGCACATAAACAATCACTTTCATGAGTAAACAAAACTAGCCAATTTCTGCTTCACCACTTGAAGTAACTTAATATGACATGATAAAAATCTTCACTACCTTACAAAGCATTCAAACCTCGAGTAAAAATCTGCCTTGAACAACAAGAAAAAGCCACTAGCATTGTGCATCAGGTAGCACATTGTAGCCAGACAAAACGCATTTTTAAATGAAAAGAAAAATAAAAAAAGCATACAAGAGCAACCTAGAGTGAACGTACCACTTTGGAGTTCTCTTTGTAGCGAAAAGCAAGCTGGTAGGCAGCGAACACCAGAGGGGGCAGCGTGAAACGGATGCGCTGGTTCCCACCCGCCCCGAAGTGTTTCCGGGCAGTGTTGAGGATCTGAAACAGAAGCACTGTAAGCTTAGGGAACTCCTGGAAGAGGTGTGTCACTTTTTCAATCTGCACTCGATGGAAAGACAAGGTGTTATCATCAGATAAATCACACTATTTTGGGTGGACCTGAACTTAAAAGTTGCTTAACTTGAATTCAATTTGTGCAGTCCATAGAGATTTTTAGGTGGTATTGGTCAAACTTCCTGCAGCTGCTCAGTGAGTGTTAGGCATCACTTGTTGCACTATATTAAATGCAGATACATTTTAGATAGTGCAAGTTGCCTGAGCTTGTGTTTAAATCTCTTAGGAAGAGATTTTTTTACAGAGAGAGTGCTCAGGCATTGGAATATGCTGCCCAGGGAGGTGGTGGATTCCCCATCCCTGGAGGTTTTCAAGCTGAGACTGGATGTGGCACTTAGTGCCATGGGCTAGTGACCACAGTAGGGTTGGACTTGATGATCTTTGAGGTCTCTTCCAACCTGGTTGATTCTATGATTCTAATAATGACACTGGATACATTCTTCCTCAACTCAGCAGAAGCTGCAAAAATTACTCTTCTTTTTACAGTACCTGTGAGAAAGTAAGCTAAAACCCAAGTTTCATGAAGCTACACTACAGTACCACATTCTAGTAGACACACCTGCAACTTCTGCCATTCCCTCTGGTTTTAGTTTTCCATTACACTCACTCATGACAGCTTCTTTCACCGCCCTTCTTAGTTCTGGGCACAAGCTACACACACAGCATGAACATGACATTTCTCTGCCTTACCACCCTTGCTTTTCCCAAATAAACATGTCATACTACCACTAAGGGTGTCACACAATGTTTTCTACTGAGTCTGTAGTGCCAGAGCAACAATGCCCCAGAGCTGCCAGCTCCACTCAAGTCTTGTATACTCAATAACACAGGAACAGAGTTCAGAGAGCACAAACACTCAACACCATACCAGGTACTGTTGGTCAGGGTCATCGGAACGCAGAAGATGGATAAATCTTCCCACAAGACTCTGCTCATCAGCAAAGTCCTCAGGGTCAGGATCTTCAGCAGGCTGATCTGGTTGGTCCTGGATCAGCGTGGATACCAAGTTCATGATAGCATCAACCTGGTAAAGGAAAAATAAGCTCTGTTTCAACTAGTCTATAGGCATAAGCTGACAGCAAGTAGGAACATCTTCACAGCCATTCGTAGTGCTGAGAGAACACCAGGAAAGCCTATTAGTTGGTGATGCTTTAGACATGTGTGCCTTACTCCCTACAGAAGGTTTTCTCTTAGCACAACTGGGATGGGACAGCACAGGAGTACAGAGGAAATTCAGATTCCAAAAGTACTACCCAGCCTTCTTTAGGGAGTAGGCTTAAGTTTGAAAGGGATTCAGTGTCTCTGTTCAAACCTAACAGCAGCAGTGCCTAGGCTGAGGTTAGGTGAGATGTGCAGAGACATTTAAGAACTTGGGGGAAGAATTATCAAGTGGGATAAAGCCTGTGCCAAGATGGGGAGGCAGGGGCATGCAGGGGCACCAAGGCTAGGAAACAAAAGCATGCCCTGCATGAAGTCACTTAGTATGTGTTTTCAGGTCTTCAACCAGCATTTTAAAAACAGAATTTCAAGTTAACTTGTATCATACCTGTTCTTGGGACACAATTTCTGTGTTATAATCCAATACATTGCTAAGCACGTAACAACTCATGCTCTTCCTGGACTCGTAATCAAAGTACTCAAAGAGTGGGTGAAAATGTTTTAGTTTCAGAACCGTCAGGATATTGTTGTAAGTATCAACAGGGATTTTCAAAAGCCTAGTCAGCTCCTTTGAAACAGCACTGCTTGTTGCAATACTGAAAGAAAATATATAAAAACCCACAATTAATCAATAGTTCACACACGTAGACAGATTTAAAGTCTGCCCCAGAACACCAATTGTGAGATACACAACAACAACTAAGCAACTTGCTGCTAGGGAGGAAGGAAATACAAGTACTAAAACAAGTCATAGCTTGCTCTTTGAGATATACAGTGGAAAATGCATGCTTCAAGTTGCTGACAGCAGAAGCAGAGACTGTGGCTGCAAATCCAGCAAGAGGGGAAGTGCACAGTGCTGTCAGGGATGCCTGGATAACGACTACACACAGCTCAGCATACACATTGTGTAGCTGCACAGCCCTGCAGGAGGATTTATGCACAGGTGAGCAACTCCTAGTTAGTCAGTAGATGCCATGACTATCTACAGCTTGGTCCCAAAGCAGTTAACTCACATCCAGAGTGTCTCTGCTATCTCACCACATGTGCTGAAATGCACAAGTCCAGATTTTAGTGCATTAACTGCCATGCCAAAGGGAATGAAAGAGATGTTTACTTACTGTTCCAGATTAAGTTTATTGAATATTTCAACAGTTGTCTCCAACACCTTGTCAACATAGTCAACACGGTCTGGGTAGCATTTCATAGCCAAGTTAATGAGAGAAACTTGCAAGGAAACCACATCCTCTGAGGGCATGTCCTGCCGAGACTGAGATTGAAGACAGCACTGAGTTGATAAGCAAGCACACAGCTTTGCAAAAAACAGCCCCAAACTGCATGCAATCACCCTCAGCATACCTGTATAACAGTAGCAACCTGCTGTGAAAAGATGTCAAACAGTTTGATATCAGCTGGGATTCCAGGTCCATCCTCACGATGTGCAAATAAAGCTAACCTGGTGACAGATCAAGGAAAGCAGCTTGGTCAGCAGCATTTCTCCAATCCTCAGACACAGAGCAGAAAGAGGTACTGGCAGAAAAAGCAAGTCCTTTAGGTATATTTGGAAGCTCTATTACAAACAAAACAAATTAATGGAAGTCAGAAGCCTTATGAGCAAGTGAGCCTGGTAACTATCAGTCCTGGAAGAGAGTGCTGACAGAGAAGGCAAGGTGAAGGAGAAAGAAGGACATTTCATAATCAGTGTTCTTTGGCTAGAAGCTTGTGTTCTGTTCTTTCCAGCAGAGAAAGAAGCATAGAGTAGGCTGATGGACGAGCAATTATCCTGCATTCAGTCAGTGATATTACTGAAATTAGACACCCAACAGCATTCACTGCAAAACAGTCTCCAGAGGTTAAAAAACACAAAAGAAATACACTGACTTAACTATACTTTGTCTCTCAAGACAGACAGACACATTTGGGCCTTCTACTGTTTGCAAAGAACAAAATACAAGGTAAACTTGAAGTGGAGAAGAATAATTTTTTTGGGGAGGGGGCCCCAAGAAATTGCTATCCAGCAAGCACTCAAAAGATGGTGAGAGGTATTTCTATCTGTAATGGGATAAAGTCATGCTAAGCACCATTTCTGCAGGGATACAAGGTAAGTAGTATCACTAGGAAGGCTAGCACCTTACAAAGCCACAGCCTAACCAGCTCAGTATTGCTACCTTGACTTTCTAAATGTTGAGATTATTCTACTCTGAATTAGAAAAAGAGCTATAAAATATTTAGGAAAAGGTACCAGATTAATTTGGTTTATTTCTTACAGGGTTTCTAAACTTCGACTCGGAATGAACTTTGGGTCTGAAACAAAGAGGTAAGAATAAGCTGAAGAGCCAAAAAACTTCACTGCCAGGGAAAAACAGTCATGGAAATACTCTTCTGTTTCATTAGGGTGCTAAGAAGCAGACTTTCTAAAGGCAAGAACAATCCCTGCCTTTTCTCAAAGGAACAAGGCAGCTTTCCTTGGCCACAGCTCAGTGTATGGCCAGCATGCTACAAAGCATGAACAAGCTGCAGGCAGATGGCAGCATAATTAAAAGCCTTGAACGGTTTAGCAAGGCAAGAAAGATCCCAAAGCAGCAAGACTACTGGCAGAAAGGCTCCTTTAGCAGGCAAGCCCTATAGGAATAAGGACAAAATTTCCACAAGCTTTCTGCAGCCGTCACTGATGCTCAGATTCAATTATCCCACAGCAGCTGAAACAGAGAAGTGCCAGCAGACACTGCCTGTATGGGGCAACTTCACATCTTAACTACTCAGTACTGAAATGTTTATCAATTGCTCCAATTCAAACACAAGAGCAGCATCTTCCTCACATCCATGGACTCCAAGATCCACTCATACCCTCCAACACTTGCAGTAACACAACAGAGTCAAACCCACAAGTTGCCATACTACAAAGATACTGATCATATTGCCACCTTTCTACCCTTGTCCTGTAGCCAAAAGAGAAGGCTCTGGAAGCCTCCAGGGGCCCAACAAACCCAGCAGTGCTAAGCCTGGGAGGACAGCAGATTCACTGCCAGTCACTTACTGCTGTTTCTAACAGCAAATAGAAAATTTACTGTGGATGGAACACCAAAGTTGAACTCCTCTAAGCAGACATAACAAAACCTACACAAGGAGAGCCTTCATTGTCACTCTAACCTAAGAGCCTAGCAAAAGATCCTGTGACCTCTGTTGGAAGTAGTCTCAAGAAAGACAGTCTCAAAAATCAGACTGTTATAGGCATCAGATCTTGGGATTTTGGAGGTTTGTGGTTTACTGATCTATGATTTCTCCCTCATATTCAGTGCAAGCAGTTCTAAGCAGTAGCTCCACAGGAAAAATGTGCTTTTGGGAGAACAAGCAGGATGCCAGTGGCAAGCTAAAAATTAAGAAGGTAGTTCCATTTCCTAACCCCTCCTCAGAGAAAAGCTATTGTGTTTTGTTCTCTGGTCAAAACTGCGAGGTAAGGTATCCTTGATACCTGAATTTAGCCATTAGGATCTTCCAGTTTTCAAGAAGTACCGATGAGTGATGTGGCTGTCAAAGCAGAACACTGCTGCCACTTCAGAAACATGAAACTGCTTGAGACTAAATGGGTTGCTCCTGTTCACAAGTTTGGATCAGTCCCTAAACCAAGTTTCACTGGAAGCTGTAAAAGCAGAGTCCAGAGAGCAGAAGCTACAGCTGATAGAGAAAGACATTAAAACAGTAAAGTGATATCAATAATTAAACACATTCAAATAACCAAAGAATTATCATCTGCTTGTGCACAACACAAACTTAATTTTGAGCCAATTTCCACCCCCTTGGTCACTCACCTGTCAATTAAAGCAATAATTATATTTTTCACATTCACATTTTGGTGCAGCTCAGCACAGGCTCTGAGAAATGGGTTCAGGGTTTGGAGGTGAAATTCATCTGGGAAAACCTGAAGTTTTAGATCAATAGTCATCAAGTTATAAACTGAATTTGCCCATTGTTACACAGCAGTAAAATGCAACAAAAAATTCTAAAGCAGACAGCCATATAGTAAATACCCTCTGGCCTATGAAGCTGACCTTGACTGGGTAAATGCATGAAGCAAGAGATGTAAGACAAATGGTAACTTCAGGGCCCACCTATCTATTAGAACTCACACCACAGGCACTGCTGCTCAGATGCTTACAACCTTCTGCAACAGAAGGAGCACAAAATAGTTTCATTTCCACTCTGCCCATCTGATAAAAAAAAATACAGGACAAGCCACTGTGTAAGAGTCCCAGTGATTAAGTTTTCCAGGTCATGAGGAAGATGTGGAAGCTGCCTGAATCTGACTAAGAGCATACAAGTGTCCCTGTGTCCCATCACTGCAATTGAATTTAAGCAGCTCACCTGTATGATGCACTCCATGAGGTACTCCTGAGCTAAAGCATCTCTACAGTTCACAACTTGCTCCAGTATTCCAGGCAGAACAATCTGGAATAGGAAAAAAGAAGTCAGAAACTAATTGTAAAATCACTGCTCAAGTTTATATTCAGGCATGCAGTTAATCCAAGCAGAGAAGAATTTCTAACAGGTCTCAGCTTATTCTGTTCATAAAGGCTTTCTGGTAACAGGTCCCACTTGTCTGCAGTTGCATCTTTCAGAGAAAAAGTATCTACTGGTCTCAGTGGTCTGTCCCATTCATGCATTATGCAAGATTTCATTTAGTAAGTGCTGGCACATACCAACACTCAGGGTCTCAGCAGCACTGCTCAGAATCGTTTTCAGCAGCTTTAGGTAGAACTTACAAGGGACAGACTTTTAAATAATATATTTCCTTCACTGTCATGTCACACAATAACAGTTTGTTGAGTGCTTTGGAAAGCACAGCCTCGTAACTTGAGAAGTCTAATCACAGAATGTTGTGTGTGTACACATTCCTTAAACCAACTCATTACTCTGCAAGTTAAATGGCAATCAGGAAAGAAAGTTTTAAAATTGCCTGTCACTCTTACAAACTTCTAAGAAAAATGCATCAGTCATGTCCTTAGCCTCACAACACATTGCACACCTCAGAACTTGTCCTCAGGGGAAGAGTTTGAGAAGCTGATGACTGAACTTTTCGGGCACCTCTAACACTTCCAGCCGCTCATTTCCAAGTCCAATCTAGTTTAATTTGGGAAACACTAGCAGAAGTCAAAGGATGGACCAAGCTCCCACCTGCTTATATCTCTCCACATTAACCCCTTCCAGCTGGCTGAGGCGCACCAGGTTTGTCCCCACGAGGATTCTCAGCTCCTGCCGCTCGCGCTCCCGTTTCTCCCTGTCCCGGCTGTGCCCTTGGTGCTGCATCCTCACCCACAGCTTGTTCATCTCAGCAAAGTTCAGCAGCACAAAATCCATCGAATCACTGATGTCCCCAGTGGTTTCTTCACTGCAATGGGTAACAGGTTAAGAACAGGAAAAGCTTGTCAGAGGTATGACAAGGTATGAATCCTTCTGCCCACTGGTGAACACAGTTTTTAAGAAGGTTGGAGGGTGGGGAGTGTGGGGTGGGATATCTGGGTTCATAAGGAAGGGTCACAGCCTCACTTAGCTCTGGAAGGGAACTCTTAATGGACAAAACACCTGTCAAGTCCATAGAGTTCTAACATAGCTACTTCTCTTAAATCTGAAGAAAGCGACACAAATTTTAAATATGCTGTTAACAACAAGGATTTTATGAAGTTCCAGCCCATCCTCCTTACTCTGCTTGTTCGCCCTCATCCGGTAGGATGTTCCTGGTACACTGCAGGAGATAGTTTCTAAGAAAGAGGCCTCTAAGAGGGTGCTGCACTCCACGGCACATCTCCACCAGGTCTTTCAAAATGTCTTTCCTGGACTGTGGAAAGGACTTGACATAGACAACACCTACTGTGATCAGGAGATACCTGCAAAAGGCACAGAGTCAAACAATAAATCAGTGAGTAACAACACTACACTTACACTTTCTTTCTTCCTTCTTAGTAGTAATACCAAAGCACAGAAAAAGCAACAAAATGTCATTTAGGTCCTATACTTTCAGATCTTTCATCTTATTCTTCTTATTCTCCAAAGAGGCAGATGGTTACAAAGCATCTGCTGTGTGTGAGGATCTAAGACTGCGATCCTCAGGTACAAGTTCATCAACATAAATGCACAGTCAATCTCACTGATCAGAATGTGGTACTTGGTGAATCTTTCACTGACCAGTTCTTTGAACAAAAGCCAACTTTATTCCAAGATTCATCTTGGTCACGTGCAAAACTAACACACTGCCAGGAAGAAATGACTGTCTGCACTTGCACTCTTGGCCTAATCTCAGAAGTCTTACAGTAATCCACTCTTAAGTTATGCAGAAATACAATTCACCACTGCAAACTGAATTCTTGCTGTCAAGCAAGAAAGCAGAATCAATCACTGTCTGAACCCAGAGTCTGACCACTGTGCACCAGTTTCAAAAAGCAAACAAAACCAGACACTAACACACACACACACACACTTACAGTCTCGGAATGATATTTCCAGCATACTGTACTAGCTCATAAAGATCTGCCACTTTCCTTCCTTTGGCAAATTCATCTGTCAGGTAAACTTCCAAGTAGTGTAGCTCATCAGAAATTGCCATGTCTTTTTCTCATAGTTAAGGATTTTAAGTTATAATGTCTACAACAGATTTTTGACAGTAATTTCCTCATTCACACCAAGGAGGGAAGATGCTGTACCAAACACAGTCGTGCCCAAGCAGACAGTACTTCTGAGCCAGTAATGGCTATGGGGATCTATGTGCAAAATTAACCTCAAGCTTTCAGTTATTTTAAGCATATTAGAAAATGGAAAAAAGCCCCAAACAACTAAATCAAAACAGTGAGCAAACAAATGTGACTGAACAGAGTATCTAAAGTAACAGCATACTATGCATCACAGAAGATTGTCAGCCACACATGAAGAATATTTGAATACATTCACATTCTATTCCCAAGTCTCTCTACAAGGTTCCCCTTCTTCTGGATGCACAAGTAAATACACTGAGGCACTGACTTACAATTAGAAGCTAAGATAATAATGAAGGCTAAAAAGTAAGTTGGTTTTACAGATTTTGGAGTAGTATTCTGCAAGCAGAGCTGTTTTACAGAGCTGATATTTTTGTAGAACTAGACTCCCAAAACCTCCCAGGGGAAGATTTGAAAGACATTAAAGACCTGCTTTATAACAGAGAAAAAAAAATCAACTGACACAGTGAGCAAATAAGTGTATATTCTCCTGCAGTATATACAGATAATTGAATACTGAGGAGAAAAGTGCTAGTAAATATCT
The DNA here is from genome assembly GCF_000695815.1 of Acanthisitta chloris. Lineage (NCBI taxonomy): Eukaryota > Metazoa > Chordata > Aves > Passeriformes > Acanthisittidae > Acanthisitta > Acanthisitta chloris. The sequence goes on along the minus strand of NW_008679885.1, from coordinate 6,012 downwards.
GAGACTGACAAGATAACACTGTACCAAAAAACGCAGATGAATATTTCATTCCAAACTCAACATTTCCACTATTACTTTCCTCTTGAAAGGATACAGAGCTCATAATAGCTCTTTGGAGATAACATAGAAGTCCGCAGCTCCCCAAGCATGTTGGAAGCATGTTTCAGAGCATCCATCAGCTTGTTTTTGTCCTTCAGAGGGAGAAAGGAGAACAGACTGTAAGAAACAATGCTAGGCAACTGCAGTATTTTAGAAAGCGACACTTACCTTTTTTTCAAAAGCAAGCAAAGATTAAGCAAACATCAGGAAAGCACTAATTCTAATTGCATCAATTAGTATCTACCTTGTGCTATACTGCCCATGCTAATTATGTGGAATGTTGTCCCCAAAGGTGTTAAAAAGATGTAACTGAAGACAGAGCTACAGCAATAAATTGTAATACTAATGGTAGGAAAACCTAAAATCATTTTGCTTATGCAGCAATCTCCACCCACCACTCAGATTCTATCCAGCAAGCGAAGCAGAATGGATTCCCCTCCTCCAAACCTGCTCTGTTGTTTTGCTCAGATCTCAGTAAGAAACCTCTAGGAGACAAACAATACACACTATCATCTTCTTCCCCTACTTCTCACCCACAAAAACACCTCCCTGAAAGCCACTGTTTATTAGGCTGCACCTAACTTACCCTTCTGATGCACATAATCACCTGCAATCACAGGATACAAGCACAAACCTCTCATCTACCACCTATACATATTGTTCAACCCATCACAAGCAGTGGCAATAAGTTTTGAGGGAGAACAGAATGAATTGCTAGTGTGATCCACTCAGTATATTTATACTGTCACTCAATCACAGACAGCAGTGAAAGGCTCAGCTGCAGCTACTCCAGAGACTTCAAACCATTCCACAGAACACACAACTGCAAGAGGTGTTCCCTTTCTTCCTATTGTCATCTGGCTTCAAACAAGGTTAGCTTGGCTAACCACATGCAAATATATGGGAATATTTTAGTTTTTGCTGCAGCTTTAAGCAGCTTCTCCAATAAAAATTGGCTCCTCGAACCCCAGAAACTCAGTGTGATCACATCATCTGCCTGCACTGGCTACACTTTCGAGATAAAGGTCTCAGCACAACACTAGCCAATGGTGTTTTCCAGTCACAGAAGAATTCACACATCAGTCTACAGTTAACCACTGCAAAATTTATCCTATGCAGCAGGTAATTCATTAGCAGCCTCTCAGTCTGTGATTCATGCCAAGAAAAGGCTACAAGGAAAAAAACACAATATGGTGAATGTAAACAATAGACTCATAAAAAGAATTTGAGCAATAACCTTCCAATGTCAAATGACAGGCCTGTTCTCAGCTTAGGTTTACTTAAATGCAAGCACATCAATTAGAAAGGTACATCTTTAACTTATCTTGTCAAATCTGGGAACAAAACCAGAAAGACAAGCTCAAAGAATAGCCAAGGCTCACTCTCCGTGAGCAGCTGCCTCATTTGTTTGCAAAGCAAGCTCAAAGAATAGCCAAGGCTCACTCACCGTGAGCAGCTGCCTCATTTGTTTGAAAAGGCTCTGCCACAGAGATGTATAAAGGGTTAATTTTCCCCACAGCACTAGAGATTGGTATTGATTTACTGTTTGATTCCTAGCAGACAACAAGCTTCACTGCATTTTTAAAGTCACATTCTTACCAAGCATCTCTTCATCTGGAAAGACTGCACCTTCACAGCCTGAATGGCTTCATCCAGGAGTTTTTCCTGTTCATCCTGAGGAGATTGCTGTGTTGTTGGCTGAAAGAAAACAACACAAAAATAAAACAGAACTCAACTATTTTTATGAAGCTGTTTATGACTTCACTAAAACTGTGTTCCCACAGTCTGGAGCACAGTGCAAGTGGCACTACAGTGTGAGCACTCAAGAGCTGTCAGAAATAGCTGTGTGGTATATAAGGGAGAAAGCTCCAGCACTCTGAAAAAACCTGAGGGCAGGTTTCAGGTAGCTCGTGAGCACCACTGTTCTTGGACTGCAAAGCCATGGGGGAAGAACAGGGCAAACTTTTCCCTTCTAACATTTAGAAGTCAGGGATGCAGAGCAAGAAAAAGCTCCGAGAGAATGCAAAGACATGACTATTCTAAGAGGAACCTCTGCTCCTTCTTTCCACTGAGCTTCAAAGCAATGCCCAGACCACACAAACAACTGTCCAGATGTTTTCCTGTGCTCACGAGTCACAAGTTGTCAATTAACTGCTATCTGAGCCACACAATTCCATTCAGGAGGCATTTCAGATAAGCAAAGGATAAAGTACAATCAGTGCTTCAGGGAAGGTAGAACTACTTGCAGAAGGCAACAAGGGAAGCCACAACTTGTCTCCTCCTTGTCCCAGTGATCCTCTTGCCTCTCCTCAGAAAGGCACATTGCTCAACTTAATTTTTCAACATCTTTTGACTTTCCATGGATTATACTGCGTTTTCTTACAATACTAATGCAAACCATTGCTTACAGCCTTAGATTTCCCCTCAATCCAGCTATAACAGGCCTTCTACTGCAGCTGCTCCCTTCCTTCTACCAGATGAACGACATTATTTCCTACAAGCATCTCCCAGTTCTCTGCTAAGATGTCCACATTTACCTAGATCAGAACCCCTAATGCTCTCCCCACCTGCACCCAGCCTTCCTGACACCTTACAAGGAAACACAGCCATCCACCTCTTGTTCAGACTGTCTTCAACATCTCTAACATTAGAGCATCTCCACCTCTCCCAGTCTTGCAGTTTGTTTTCAGATAGACTCTCCAAAACAGCAACAGAAATAAAAGCACTGATGTTGTGTCTCAGCTACATCTTATCGAGCTTTGGCAAGCACCAAGTACACAGCAATTTGCACTGCAGGTTCTTTGAGCCTTCAGCTTTGGTAAATTCTCAACTATTTATACTTGTTCCCTTCATCCACTGTTCAGAAGGTTCCTGCTCTCCTCTTTTTAACTGTTTCAGTAACAAGCTGGCAGGCCATGAATTACATCACCCTAATGTTATTAAAAACTCTGTCTTCAGTACCAACTCCCACATGTCCCATGCTTAGAGTCACAGACAGTATCTTTCCACTATCCCTGTCCACACACAGCAGAGTGTGCCCTGCAATGCTGTTCTTGCCTCCATCACACTCAAACAGGGAGGGAAACTGCTCCTGCAGCTTCTCAGTCACCCAGCCAGACAAAACCAAGGCTGATCCCACCCAAGATGGGTGATAAAGCTGCTTCAAGCAGGAGGTTATACAAGATAAAGGTTCCCTCCATGACTCAACGTGCCTCAATAATATTCAAATTACGCACAGTAACTAATTGAGGAGTCTACTGAGTCAACAGAAAAAGCCACCTCTGCTAATTAGAGCAATTGCACCTCTTACAAAGCTCTTTCTACGTATAATTAATCACACAGACTGCAGGTCCTCCAAAAATGATTTAAGCAAAAGCAGTAACCATGGCTGGATGACCCTATTTCCCAAGCAATTCAATAGCTACAACCCTCAGAAAACCTCAAACTGTGAAAGAACTATGTTCTGCCAGCAGAAGTTTGCTGTAATTGTTAAGCTTTAATTATTCCATGACAGATCAGACTTTCAAGGAACAGAAAATGACAGTGCTGGGACTAGTGTGCAACAATCAATATCAAAACATCATGTAACAGACTTGCTGAATTACATCCATGGCAGAACATTGGTCACACTGCAGTCCCACACCAGAGCTTTAGAGAAGACAGATCACTACAGAGCTGAATGCCTTGTGCTCTGACCACATCAACCTCTTTGTTAAAGCACAGCTAGGAACAATGCAGCAATGTTAACACTAACCACAACTTCCTAAGCCCCTTCTCCTAATGGGCATTAAGCTTGCACAGCTACCAGCTCTGTCTTCCATCCTCAGTTCTTCATGGGACCATTTAGTGCTGGGCTCTAAGACATCAAATAAGCTAAAAGACTAGCCCAGCTGATTAATAGTTTACCATTCACTTAGTTCACCCTATAACCACATAAAAAATTTCAAGCAGAGCTGTGAAAATAAGGCCCAAAGCAGCTTGAAACTGGCTGATCAGAGTGGGCCATAGGAGGTATCCTGCAGATAACAATTAGTGAAGTGTATTATCACAGCAGCAAACATGATTCTGGACTATGCCTATCCTCATAATACAAAGCAAATGTTACACCTATTGTGCATGATGTATTGATTCTCTAACATTCAGTTCCATGGAACACTCTAAGATTCACATTTAGTTCCATATCTGACCCTGAGCTGGACTCTAGGGATGGTTACTATTTTGGGCCAATGTGTTGACTATTTCCACTTAAAAATCTGCTACCTTGCAGTACTCAGGAGATACACCACCACAGTACTGAAACAGAGCAGAGTTCAAGTCATCTTGTCAGGCCTACCAAAAAGCTCTTATTCTGACACACAGGTGTCCTGAGCTGGATGCAGAGTATAAATACACAGCAGAGGGTTTTGCTTCCATTCCATTCTCAAGTGCATTTTCCTCTAATCTCCAAAAGTACTTTTCTTTAGATAACTGATGTACTTACAGCCTGTTCCACACAACACTTCCCTCTGTGTGCTCACATGCCTGTGTTGAGCACCACAACCAATGAGATTTACCCGAGCAGGTTTTCCTGTCTCCTCCTAGCTGGATATTAAGACAACCTACGAGGCAATCACTGCTGAGACACTTAACCTTAATGCTACCCAAGAGAGAAGATGGGTTAGCTACAGCAGTGGATGAGGACAAGTGCCAGCCCAGGGCTGAAGCCTGGTGCACACAGCGCACTGCTGTGTGAGTAATTCAGAGAATTAACACACACAAAAAGAACAAGCATTAGATAACATATAAAAAGAATTACTCTGCAATACTGGAGGCTGCAGAACTTCTATTATATCTCTCAGTGCAGGAGCTCAAAGACAAACCAGAGATGAAAACATTTTTCACGTGCAGAAACTGGTACTTACTGCCACAGGAAACCACAAGACATTAACAAGTATTAAAGAGATGGACTTTTAATTCAGGGTATGATCAAAACCAGCCAGGGCCCTCTTCAAATCACTCCTGTTAAGCACTCAGCTTCAAGGTTTAAACCAGGCTGAGCCATAGGAAATCAGAGTGGAGCCCAATTTGCCAGTGAGGATTATCCCATATTTAACACCTGGACATTTATTTTTACTCAATCACCTAATATCAGCTGTTCCTAGCCATGAGACCTGACAAGCCTCAGGCCAGTTCCCATGGCAATGACAGACAGAAGTTGTGTCATTCCCGAGGAAATGACTCCCACAAAGTATTTCTGTGGGGGACAGACACTGCCATCTGCATTTGGCATTTCTCATCACCCAATTTACCATTCCTCTTCCAAGGAAAGTTACACCTGCTGCCCCCACCGAAGATAAAGCATGAACGACACCAACACACTTAACTTCAAAACCAAAGCCTGTTCCAAAGGTCTAAGAACTGCACAATCCCTTCTTTATAAAGCATTCAGTTATTTTTTGCCCGTCTATACACTCAGCACTGTTTATACTCCACACTCAGGCTAATTAACATATCGTGATGGTTACAGCAAGTGCTGCTTAAGTTTTTATTGAATATTAACTGCTGCTAAAACCACACTAAAGACTTGAGAGTTTTACTAGGAAACTTCATTGCCCTCTTATTCTCACTGAAGGCTGAAACGCATTTCTCAGTAGGAGCTGAGAATTTCCACGTGTAAATTTCAGCTTCGCCTCTCTAACGAACACCAATATTTGCAGCGAACAGCACTAAGGAGCTGCGACCACCAGCGCAAACCCCTTTTTCTGCGGGAAAAGGAAGGAAGTTCGCAGGGTGCGCGTGGAACAGCACTCCGGGAGGGCGAACCGCACGGGAGACACCCGCGGCACACGTGCACAGCAAAGACACAAACCGCAGGGGCTGCGACGGGGGCAGCACACGGAAACAGACCCGACCCGCGCCCGCCGGAGCGGCGGC
>NW_008679884.1:2145-2877 GCF_000695815.1 Acanthisitta chloris | reverse complement strand
AAGTGGTCTGTAGCAGACCCCCACTATGACATTCCCTGCTCCAACCCTAACCTTAATCTTGACCCACAGACTCTCAACTAATTCCTCATCTGTCCCTCAGCTGAGCTCCACACTTTCCAGATGCTCATTGACATATAGGGCTGCTACTCCTCCTCGTCTCCCCAGCCTGTCTTTCCTGTAAAGCCTAAACCCTTGTATTCCAATGTCTTTTTAGTTCCTCTATCATCTGTGTAAGGAAGTTACTGTTGACACATTTGAGGAACCTCCAGGATTGCCTGTGCAGTGCCATGCTGCTCTTCCAACAGATACCAGAGTGATTGAAATCCCCCATGAGGATCAGGGCTTGCAAGCTTCAGGCTATTCTCATCTGTCTGTAGAGGGCTTTGTCCACACCCTCCTCCTGATCAGGTGGTCTGTCGCAGACCCCCACTAGAACATCCCCTGTCCCAACCTGACCTTTTATCTTGACCCACAGACTCTCAACTATTTCCTCATCCATCTCCATGCACAACTTGTTTTAAAGTAAATATTTTCAAAATGCCTGTACAAATGTTTGATTGTAAAAGATTAACTGGGGCTGGGAATCAGTACAAGATCCCCTTCACATCTGGCCTGCTGACATAGCTGGTGTTTCGGAAGCTGTCCTCCAACCTCCAGCCACTTGTAGCTGACCCGAACAGCCTGCAGCAGCAGCAAAATGACCTTTGCAACAGGTTTTGCTGCACTGCTGGC
>NW_008679884.1:657-2128 GCF_000695815.1 Acanthisitta chloris | reverse complement strand
GCGCTGCTTAGCCACACGCTCTGCAGAAAAGCTGCTGACATAGGCTCTGGAGTTGGCAACCTGCACTGCCTGGGGGTGTTCCAGCTGCTGCAGGAGCCACAAGGTCAGCTGAAGAAAACCTCGAGGCACACTCTCACTGCCTGACAGACTGTAGGATCCCAAAACAAAGTCACCCTCAAAGCAAGGCAATGACCACAGCAGCAGCTCTCATCCCACCAGGTCTCCAGCCTTATGCAGGCGGAGTGGGAGCTCTCAGCTGCCATGTGGGTGATTGATGGCACTTCAGCATCAGAGTCCTTACCAAGCTGCTGCTGTCCAGAACTATCGGGAGGCAGCTCAGGGGGTCTCTGGCTCAAAGCACAACTACCAATTTTGGCTCCGCCTCTGTACTTGTCACAAGCCTTTCCACCAAGGCACCCAGACCTCAGTGTCTGGCAGCAGCTAGCACAAGAAGGCAAAACCTGAGCAGGCAGGATCCAGCAAGTTGTTCATTTGCTGAAGCCAAAAAGCATGAGATGGGAACTATGACACGGGGAGTTATATTGAGGGTTTTATTTGTTGTTCTTCTGCAGAATCAAAATATTTAGCAAATTACTTTAAAGATTCCTCAAGACTGTTGATATTTTAAGTATTTGGAACTTTAACTATCAAAACCAACCCAAAACCTGATTTCTAGTACTAGATGTTATTATGTAATTCTATAGCAGTGTGAGATGAAAGTAATGCAGTGAGTATCTCTCTTTTAAAGAAAGTGCTTGAAAGAAACATCTTATATCACACTGAGTATTCTTTAAAACAAAAAGATAACTGATTTCCTAGCAGAGCATTGCCTTAAATATCCTACAGACCTGGGGGATTAAGAATACTGAGCCCCAGCTCTCTGCCTTCAGGTTCAAGAACCAACATAAGTTGCAGGTTCAGGTAGAGTTCACAATTTACCTGTTTCAAGGGAACTTACATACCACTCGGCATTGAACACTCACATCTGGCAAAAGTGTTGGATGCATGGGTAAAAAGAACCCAAGAGGAACAGGTTCTCTCTTTATGAAAAGCGACAGTTTCTAAACCAGTGTTTTACTAAGTTGCAGACTAACTTTCCACCATAAAAAGAAACTCCATTGCACTAAAGGTCAAATTTAACCAGTTAATCTGGACTATGACAGTCAAATAATTCAGTACAAGCAGACACCATGAAAACAACTTCAAAGAACCAAAGCATCCTACTTTCAGAACCAACTTAATATTCTTCTGTTCAACTCCAGGGCAACAATGAGTGGGAGAAACCACTCCGTCTCTACTTATGTACAATTCCAGCAGAAGCTGGGCATTCTAAATTCTCCGTGGCCAAGCTGGGAAAAGGAAACTTAGGAAAGGACACTTTAAAAATTTAATTCAAGAAAGTTGGCTCTCAGTGGAAAGAGAAATGCTAGAGTGATGCACATGGGCAGGCTCGCTCAGACACTCTCCCTCA
>NW_008679884.1:0-617 GCF_000695815.1 Acanthisitta chloris | reverse complement strand
TGCTGAGATTAAGTCACACTGGATGTGAAGGTGGCAGGGCTGGTCCTGCTCTGTTTCATGCCAAGAATCCAGGAATGTGTTTTCAGCTGGCTCCTGCACGGGCCATTAAATCTTCCAAAGCGTTCTGTCGGTCATTGTTATGTAATAATAAGACCTCCTTAATGTCTTTCAGTTCAAAGCCCATTTCTTTAAATTGACTCATTAGTTGGAGAAGTTCTGTGATCTGAAAGACACAGACATTCCATTATTTGCAAGAGAAAAGAGGATCAGTGCTCAGTGAAGGTTTAGGAGAGAGTCAGTCTTCAGTGACTGGGCACCCCATAGGGCAGATTTCTACTTAAATCCTCCCTGAGCTTTGAAAAAAATAAAGTAACAGGAAGTGAATGACTGATCAGACTTTTATGAACCCTCTGCCATTTACAGGACCTCTGCTCCACTTTGGGGGGGGAGAGTGGTGGTGACAAATGGTAACAAAACCAAACCAAACCAAACCAAAATGGGTTGAGATAGATGATCAGATTAGCAATTTCCAGTTTTGGGGTTAAGCCAGTAGCAAATTCATTTACACAACTAGGTCACTTCTCCCATCTTCACACAGTGTGCTGGTTTGAAAGCAA
>NW_008679883.1:467-5766 GCF_000695815.1 Acanthisitta chloris | reverse complement strand
CTAGGCTTGCATTTAAGTTTCATAAGCCTGGCGATGATTACTGCAATTTTTGTCTCACAAGAAGAAATTTGACTATTAACTCACAACTGAATGCAAAGTGTTTTGAGATCACAGATAAGAGACTTGTAGGAGTGAAAAAGTGTTATCTCAGCCTTCAAAAAGCTTGGTTCAGCATTTGACCTTAGGTATTAGTTTCTGAAGTGATTTGACTATCCTTAGTCAACTCAGATTATTGCTCCACATTTTAATACCAGACACTAGTTATTTCCATACAGCCACAGCATTTATGATGTGTGAGCCTTTCTGCTGAACTGATGATATCCACATACCTGATTACAGTAATGATGGGCAGTCATAAAAACTTAAATAAATAGACCTGTCTGCAGGTTTCTAATTGAGCTCTCTTAAAGGCTGCCTAGAACTCATCATGACCACATGCTGGGAGCCTGTCATGTTTAATGTTTCTTTGGACCATCATCGGTAGATCTCTTTATTGTTCTTCATCTCATCCTATTGTTTTCAGGGCAGCCCAGACTCTTTAAGGAAGAGATGTGCTGTCTTTTCCATACCATCCAGTTTTGGTATGCAGGACAAAAAGAGAGGGAACATGGTGAGGCTGGGCAATGGAGAGAGATTGTTCCTCACTCGCTTCCCTGTTGAGCCAGAAGCTGCATTGACCATGGTGTGTGGGAGTGGAAGTGTGTGCTGAGAGAAACACAGGTCAAGTGGCTCTGGAATGGGGAGCAGGAGCAGGGCATGCTGCAGGCAGGTTGCAACAGGCACTCTGGAAACTGGTTGTGATTCCACAAGCTGGTTTGACTGGCCCACACTGAGTTTTCCTCCAGCATAATCTTGACTGTAGGTGAGCTTTCACTCCAGGAGCATCTTTTGTCATTTTTCAACGTTCATTATCACCAGGTTGCCTTTTCCTCACATTAGATGGCCTGTCTATTCCATATAAAACTCCATTACTTTAATGGTTAAGAAAGTTACCTTACTGGACAGGCTAGGTTTGGATTTTGCACTGCATGTCATGCTTGTGAAATAACTACGTTGAGCACAGTCACTGGGATCAAACTGTGGTCTTGTATTGAATTTTCATATTTCAAGGTAGACCTGGGATTCTCCCGAAGTATTTCTTTCTCAGCTACTAATTCCTTTTTGATTTTGGACATTCTACCTTGTCTCCTGGTATTGGTTTCCTCTTGTGAAAAACTGTTGCCAATTTCTTCTGCAAGTCACCTTCAGGTGTCCAGTGAGGTGTCCTCCCAAGCGAACCTGGAACAAGCCAGAGCTCTGAAGCTGGGCTGAAGCACACTGGGGATAGTGTGTGCACAGAGGTGCCCCTGCTTCCAGCTTTCCTACCCTACCTGGAACAGCTTTTAAGACTAGTCAAGCACATCTGAAGGACCATTTAGGGAGTGAGCATCCCAATACCTTTTGAAATAAGTAAAGAAGAAAGAAGGAAAAAATTCTCCATGTGTGTCAAGTCTTAGCCTACATAGCCTTTCCACAAAGCCTGGCTATATTCATATTATTTCAATATATGAGAAATTCCTATTTCCTCCCTGTCTGATGTCCCTTCCCTTCTATGACTGATTATCAAAGTTCCAGGGAAGCTTCTCCTGCGCAGGGAAAACTTTGAAGCAGGTTGCAGGACACTTCCAGATAGCCCCCAGAAATTCAGCAGCAGGGCCCAGGGGAGATAGGGTGTTCCTCCCAAGGCTCTGCAGCACACCTGTACTGACTCCTTTCAAAAGGCCCATCAGAAGCTAGGCTAGCTCTCTGGGAGGCTGCAGGATCTTTCAGTCATTGCAGCAGGATGAGTGAGTAATCTGTAGGATTTCTCTTTGAAGCAGGAACATGTAAAGCAAGGAGGGGTCCAGAAAAGAAAAAGAATACTCTAAAGGTATGTTGCTTATTAGAGACGAAAAACAATCCCAAACCATGTTTCTCTGCTGGCTTGGTCACTTGCCTGAACAGAGTAGTTAGGCTTTTCTGTGAGCTGTGGGAGGCTCTTAGTTGCCATCTACCCAGCCCTCCAAATGTTGCTATACAAGTTCTGCTATGAGCCACATCAGCGATAGTAAAGCTTTGCTTTAGCTCTCTGGAGCTAGTGTGGCTGTTGGGGTGTGTGGGTGCTGTCCCTGCCTGTGGATAAGCCTATGCCAGCAGGAGTGCCAAGGTCAAGCCTGCTCCACCTGCAAGGGCTTGGGCCATGGGTCTCCTGGGGGTAATTTTAGCAGCTCTCTGGCAAATTTAGGGAGAAGGCAGTTTATCATAAGATCTTGAAAGGTAACATGTAATTCCTATCACTTCATCTGATAGTTTTTGGGTCTTTATAGCAAACTTATCCTTGAAGTCTGATAAAGGCATCATAATAATACGAAGTTCCTTGTAGCTGTGGATTTTTATTTCTCGTATACCCAAATGCATTGCTGTTGGTGTTTCTGATTAAGATTTTCCCTATACACAAATTTTATGCTGATTTACAAAAATCTGCACTTGTAAGTTAAGTCTTTTAGCACAATTTCCCTAGTTTTGTGTTTCTAATGATTTGGATTTTGCCTCATTTTTGTTTGTTTTACCTTTGTATTATTACTCAGCCACTTCCAAAGCAGGCATCTTGTTGACCTGAGACACCTTTCCTGACTAAGTTCACCTGTAGCACCTCTTGGCTCATTCTGGAGTAGGTTAAGCCACAGGGCTTCCTTTCTTTTACTAGAAATGCTTTTATCTCAGCACTAGTAACCTGTACCAGCAGTCTGCAAGAGACCTATCTAAACAAATTCTCAGAGAAGAGTTGTGGCTGTACCTCCCCTCTGTCTTCCTTGCTAGAACCTGATGGAGAGGAAGGAACACAGATTTTTATCTGCACAACTGACTGTGCTTCCGTATGTGGGGCTATCCCAGGAGGAAGAAGACCTCTACCTCAGCCCTGCTGCCAATAGGGGAAAATGCAATGTTGATTTAAATATTTCAACAGCCATGAAAAACATGTCTCCAGCAATACTGGAAAATACTTGGGACTTTTCAACTTACAGGTATGTTAATGTTCTGATTCTGGTCAATTGGTGTGTAAATAGGCACCATGCATAAATCCCAGTGGAACTTCCTTTGCATTTGAGAAATTAAAATTATTTTTCCCTTCAAGGAGTTAGGAGCATTTTAAATTCCTCCTTTTCATGATCCTGGTAACTTTGTAGAAGTGGAATATATTAAGCTACGAGGTCTTTGAAAGGGACACCAATAATCAATTCAGTGCTCAATGAAACAAGGTTTTTCCCACAAATCATGACTGATATCTGTGTCATTAGTAGGGTAGCTCCCCATCTCTTATCATGATTGGCAGGTTAATAAGGAACCTGGGGCTATCTTTTCAGTGCTAGCACACAACCTAACCAATTGCTTTTAAATGATTACTAATTTGACAGAATATAAGCAGAAGACATAAAAATATCTGAAATAATGTCTAATGCAGTTTTTACTCCTGGTATTCTGAGCACTGCCGTTTTAGAAAACAGATTAGAACGTAGGAAATAGATATTAAGGTTTTTTTAGACAGTTTTTTAAGAAAATCTTCTAGTTCTTTGGTTCAATTAGGAGCAAAAGAGAAGGGAGTTTTGTAATGCAATTGTCCTGTAAAGGAAAATGTTTTAAATTGGGGAGATTATGTGAGCAGACCACCTGTAGGGCATTCATAGCTCTTTTCTATAATGCTCCAAGCCATGCCTTGCTGCCTGCAGTCTGGCTAACAATGCCGGGAAAAGCTGTTTAAAAGGCTGTTCTCCCTTTTCCCTCTGGTGTTCACTAACTGTTACAAGTCTTCCTCTTAAAATAAAAAAAAAAAAAAAGTCCCATGTCCCTTTAATTGAAGAACTTTAAGGCTCCATGGTGGCCAATTGGTCTGCAACAAGAGGAACCAGGCAGCAGGGAAAGAAACTTCAGACTATACATCACGTTTGGTGAAGAGAAAAGATCAAAGTTTTCCCAAACTCAAAAGAAACCAAGTTCCCTACAGATTAACCCTATTCATTTAGCTCCTCTTAAAGGAATGATGTTCTGAGCCACTGGGCAGACAGGTAAAAAGTTCAACAATTGCCAAAGCATTCTTCTGTTAATTCAACAGCCTTCTGCTCAAATAAATTAGCTTAGTCCTGACAGAAGAACAATACCTTTCGTCTTGAAAAAGGACCATATTTGATATACAAAAGTTAAGATGTTAGTTTAATCTGTTAAGAAGAGATTGATCTAACAAATCTCAAACTGCTGATCCACCATAGTACATGATCTATGAATTTAAAACATTAACCTTTTACACTGCAGTATGCATCGCAGGAAAGGCAGGTGCTCACAGAAATGTAGAAAACAGATACAAGAGGTGTTGTGTGCACATTCCTAAAATAACACCTATTTTAAAAGGGTACTTAATATGCCATGTGAGATGACTCTTGTAAAGGCTCACTTTAAAGACACTCTCATCTTTCAAAAAGCAAACTATGGTAGGGCACCTCCCAGTCTTGGCAAACACTTTTTCAGAACAACTTGTTGAATTACTGTATAATAGATGGCTGCCTCTGTTAAAACAGCGAGATATGTAGACACAAGGAAACAATAAGTGACTGGAGACTGAATGCAGTTTGCAACTTACAGAACTACCTAAATACACAGCATCTGGAATAACCAGGGCAGGAGTAGGGGAAAAGCTTGAAAAAGTCATTTATCAAAAGTCATTTTATTGACAAAATAGAATACTCATATTTGCTCTTACAGGGGTAGCCTCTAAACTTTTTTACAAAAAAAATTTACAGACTGTATAGCTTTGGATATATACATATTTTACACATCTGTACAAGGTAACAAATAATTATATAAATACATCCTTTAATGTAGGAAACCCGTATTTAGCTGGGGTGTATAATTAAGACATGTTTTGAATCAGTCTGCATTGTAAGGCATTTGCCTGGCCATTAACATCCCAAAAACCTGCAGTCCCAGCGGACTCACACCCCAGGATGAGGGGGGAAGAAGACCCTCCCTCCCACGAGTGAAGAGCTGCTATTAGTCCAGAGTGACTCAGAAGCTGCTGTACCTTGCCCTCTGCAAGACATGGGTGAGCCTCTACCCTCCTCTGCCAGCAAAATAATAAGCTGGCTCCTTGAAGTACATGCTCCCTGCATATGAATGGAGAGGAAGGAGGAGGGGGCTGGAGCCTGGGGCCTCTGCCAGCCGCATTGTTCTATACAAGCTGTGGCTAATAAGGACCATTAGGGGTTCATTAATGGCACCAAACAGTGAG
>NW_008679883.1:0-234 GCF_000695815.1 Acanthisitta chloris | reverse complement strand
GCCCCCAGCCACGGCAGCACCTTTGCTGGCCCAGCAGCAGCGAGTGCAGAGGGCCCTCCAGGACTCGAGGGTCTTGCCGGACCAGACCCAGACACCGGAGGTGATGCCCACCACCAGGCACATGAAGTACTTGAGCATGAAGACAGCATAGTCAGGGCGACGGGCCTGATCGGGCTGCTGGTCGCGCAGGCAGGGGCAGTTGTGCGTGGCCTCCCAGCGCGGCCGATTGTGCTG
>NW_008679882.1:23415-23993 GCF_000695815.1 Acanthisitta chloris | reverse complement strand
CCGCCTCGGCTGTAACCTCCCCGCGCGGTGCCTCCCGCCCTGCGCGGAGTGTGTCGCGAGCGCCCTCGGGCCCTGCGCGAGGTTTGGGCAGAGTCAGCGCGTAACAAAGTGAAGAGTGAAAGTCGCTCGGTCTGGGTGAACGAGCCCGGGAGATGTCGATCCTGTACCTTCCCCGTACGAACGCGCCTTTAAAGCCAAAGAAAAGTGATGCGGTGTCACTCCCCTTTGTGTCAATACCGATTTGTGTTGATCAATAATAATGGCAATAAATATTGGCACGTATCTAAACACCGATAGTTAAATATCACGATCGTGTGCGTGTTTCGTCGCGTGGGAGGTTATCCAAAGCGTTGGGATGAGCTTAGGCCGCGTAAACACCCGTGGGGAATAAAAAGTTGTGACAAATTGTGTTCCCCTTTGCAGTTTCCGTCGGCAGATTTGGGCTCAGAGCTGCAGAAATCCCTCGACAGCGACTCTGACAGTGGCCAGGGCAGCGGTGAGACAGTGTCCCCCGAAGCCCTGGGCCAGGGAGCAGTGTCCCTCGAGGATGGAGGTCTGTCACAGGCCATGCTTTTCCC
>NW_008679882.1:3254-23384 GCF_000695815.1 Acanthisitta chloris | reverse complement strand
ACAACTCTGCGTTTTCTCTTCCAGACATCTCTTTCAGGAAGTTGTCACTGCTTGACCTGCAGAATCCAAACTGTTTTACAGCTCAGAATGTGTTCAGGCACCTGTAAATCCCTGAAAAGCATTCTTGTGGTAGGAAAAGGGAAATAGTAAATGAGCTGTGTCTTAATTGCTTATTCACTTCCTTTTATGATGTTTGCTCTGTGTGCTGGGAGGTTTATTGCTGCTCCAAGGCAAGTCACTACCAGGGAAGGATCTTCAGCTTTGCCTCTCTTTTTTTTAAAGGTTTAAAGCTCTTAACATCAGTTTGGGTTAGTTAAAAGCTGCACAATGGGGAGAAGTGGATTTTGAAGAGTTGGTGACATTTAAGATGAAACTGTGATTGTTTCTTAATTGACTTGTGGGATTTTTCCCTTTTCATTTCTCTGTGTTTCCTCAGACTCAGAGGAAGAGGTTTTTGTGCGTAAAAAGGCAAAGAGCAAGAAGGTTCTGCAGGACAGTGACAGTGAAGATGGAGAAGACAGAGGCTCATCCATGCAGGAGGATCCTCTGGGTGGAGAGCAGGAGAACGGGGAGAAGGAGAACATTTCTGCCCAGAGGGACAGGAAATCCCATCAGATTCGCCAGGCACTGCTGGACAGTGATGACAGTGACACTGGGGAGCAGCAGCAGGCTGAAAACCTTGGGACAAGCAGGACATCTGGCTTGCCTGAGGCTGAGCTGGAAGAGGAGAGACCCCTAAAATCTGGGAAAAAGTACAGGAAACATAAACACAAACACAATGTTGAAGAGGAGATGGGAAAAAAAGCTGCAGGGAAATCCAGAAGGAGGAAGGAGAAGGAGACGAGAACGGAGTCCCTGAAACAGCTGAGGAAAGAGGAGAAGCCTGGGGCAGAGGTGGGTTTTGGGCAGAAAACCTCAGGTATTTTCTCAGCTAAGTGCAGTTTCTTGTTGCTTGTGGTTATTCAGTTCCAATGCTCCTGTGCTGTGGTGTTCCCATTCCTGCAGCAGGTGTGGGATCCACAGGGATCCATGGAACACCACACAGGCCTAACCTGCAAAGTTTGCAGATCAGTTTAATTTAAATTACACTACATTTGCAGTTCAATCTGCCAGGAAAGTACAAACCCTAATGCTCAGTGATTTAAAGTCATTTTAAGTGAATGTCAAAGGACCTTCTGAAACGGATCCCACAAGTCCTTTATTCCTCTGGAAGCAGGTGGATGGGGGTGAGAGGTTTCCCTTCAATGACAGTGGATGTCTTCTGGATGACAAAGACCTCTTTGACAATGGATTGGAAGAGGAGAGTGACCTCCCCCCTGAGGATGAGGAGTCATTGGAGTCAATACGAGCAGCAGTGAAACACAAGATGAACAAGTATAAGGTAACAGCTGGTGGTGATACAAGATCATTGTAAATCTGCTCTAACTGACAGAGAGGAGGTTCAGGTTAGATGTTAGGAGGGAATCCTTCCCTGGGAGGTGCTGAGGCTCTGGCACAGATTGCCCAGAGCAGCTGTGGCTGCTCCATCCCATGGAGTGTTCCAGGTTGGATGGGGCTGAGATAAATTATTGAATCTCTCCTTATGCCCTACAGAACAAAGAGCGTTTTCCTGAAGGTGAAGGCTACAAACATGTATTTCAGGAGGAGGAGGAGCCTGTGATAAAGGAACCCAAAAGGAAGGTGAAGGACTCTTCATTTTAAAGCTTTGTTTGTTGTTGTGACTCCAATGGGTTTGTTGATTTGCTGTGTCTAAGATTGGTTTAACTGGCTGCTTTATTCTGACATCTTTCTCCTGGAAAGGAACCAATAAGCTCTTTAGAAAGTAGAGGTATTCCCATGTTTTGTTCCCTGACTCCAAAGCCTTTCTTTTCTTCCCTCCAGGAGAGGAAAGCAGCAAGGCTAAGTAAAGAAGCCATTAAACAGCTGCACAGTGAGAGCCAGAGACTTATCAGAGGTAAGACTGAAGTTCTCTGTGTGTCGAAGGGTAAAGTGTTCAGAAGTTGAGGGGAGAAGTGGAAAGAATCTCTAACAGTTAGAGCCTCCTTCCACCTCACTCGAGTTACTGAGGGATGCAAGACCTTTACTGAAGGACCTGTTCAGAGCTGGTCAAGACCTTTACTGAAGGACCTGTTCAGATTTGGTTTTGTAACTCATGCAAATAAAGATGCTTGTTATCAAATAAATGCCTCAGATGACATTTTGAATCCTCTCTCACCTCTTTTCTCTGCCAGAATCATCTGTGTCTCTGCCCTATCACATGCCTGAGACCAAGAGCATCCATGACTTCTACAAGCGCAGACCTCGCCCAGCGTGTCAGGGCAGTGCCATGGCCTTGCTGAAGTAAGGGCTGAAACCTTCCTCTTGGCTTTTTCAGACCTGTTAGGGGTCTCCCAGCTTTGTGTTGAGGGCAACTAGACTTTCTTAGGCTCCCTGAAGAGAGCTGTAAGTGGGAGGAGAGTCACTGCTAACACAAGGCAATGCTGCACTCTTGTCACCTTGATGCTCTTGAGGCAATCAGGGCTCAGGAGTAACTCAGCTGAAGGAAATTGCTCTTGCAAAGTCACTTTAATGAAGTTTAAGCTGGAGCCCAACATTTCACTTGGACTGTCTCTCCTTTGGAGTAGCATGTAGTTAAATGCTTAAGCTGCTGTAGTCACAAAATCCCTCAAGAACTTCATACTGTGATGATGTAACTAGTGCAAAGTCTTTACACTTCCTTATCTCCTCAAAATGAAGTTTTCCAGACCTCTGTCCTTCACCTCTCCCTGCACATCAATGACCTTCATTAGAAAACAAATTCTTTCTCTCTGAGTTTGTTCTCTTCTCCGTTTCACTCTGGTCATGGGTGATACATTTCTTTCTGCCTTCCTTAGGTCCTCTAAATACCAAGTGCCCCTGGCTGAGGACTCTGCAGGCACTGGGAACTCGAGCAGGGACTGCAGAGATGTGCCAGTGGAAGGGGCTCAGTCAGCAGCTGATGAGCCAGAAACAAACCTTGGCAGAGATGTTGATGCTGCTGTGACCAAACCTCTTGGTGCTGTAGGGAAGGACTTGCCAGAGGCCTGTGCTGAGCAGCCCAGGCAGGACAGTGATGACTCTGCTGCAGCTGCAGGGACTGCAACAACTGGTGGGAACACAGAGGAGCAGCAGCTCTCCAACCTCCTGAGCACTGACCATGGTGAGCAGGACAGCGAAATTCCTCCAGCAGCTGGAGATGCCTCTGAGCAGAGAGGGGAAACAGCACCAGATGCACAAGGTGAAACACACAGTCAACAAGTGGGGCCAGGGCTGGGGGCACAGCCTGAAAAAGTGAGGAAATCCAAGCTGGATAAGCTTCGTGAACTGGGAATAGACCTGTCCATCAAGCCAAGAATCTGCTCTGACAATGAGTCCTTCATAAACCTCGAGGAAGCTGAACCAAATAAAGGTATTGTAATCCTGTTGTATCTGCCCAAGTGAGCAGAGTTGGTCTGAGTTCAGCTGGGGAAACCTCTGAGAAATATTCATGTGATGGAACAGTCAGACACACTCACTTACTAGTGTGGGTTCCCTGAGACAAGAGGAGCTTGGAACTGCCTGGTGGCTTGGGTGGAAGGGAGTTGAGGTCTTGAGGATAAACTGTGATGGGAAGGTAATTTAGTATTGGCTAACACCAGTTAAACAGAAACTCCAGCAAGAACATCCTCTAAGGGTTTGTTATCAGCCAAATCAAATTGGTCTGGAAATACTTTAGTATTGAAGATTTTGTCCTTATGGAAAAGGAACTTTAACACTTCACTTTTAAATGCTCTGAAATGAGTTTGGTTGCCCTGTATCTACAGAGCTGGAGGCCCTGAAGGAAAGATTCCTGAAGCACAGTCTGGGAATGGCCAAACCCAGAGCCGAATGCACCATAAACGTGAACATCATCCGGAAGGAGACGACGCCGGATGGGAAGGAGGAGCTGAGAGCAGAGGTGGTGCCAGCAGTGCTGGCTGCAGAGAACCTGGAGGACACAGCCCATACAAAGCCAGGTTGGTGGGGCAGAAGTGATGAGGATTGGCTTGGAAACACTTTGCCTTTATTTCCCTTTCCAACGCTGTCCCATGAAACGCAGGTGAAGAGATCTCCATCTGTGTGTCCTCTCTAATGGACAGCTCTGTTTTAACAAGAAAATCATGGTGGAGCTCTTAAATAGCAGGTGGCCACTGTAGAACAGGCTCAGTCAGATCTTGGTTCCTTGGATTTCTCATGCTTCCCTGAGAAGCTCCATCCCTGGGAGTGTTCCAGGCCTGGTTGGATGGGGCTTGGAGCAGCCTGGGCTGGTGGAGATGTCCCTGCCCATGGCAGGGGTGGGACTGGGTGGTCTTTAAGGTCCCTTTCCAACCCGTCCCACGTGTGCCCAGGTGAGAAGCTCCAGGCCCTGAAGGCCAAGCTGCAGGAGGCCATGAAGCTCCGCAGGACCGAGGAGCGGCAGAAGCGACATGCACTGTTCAAACTGGACAATGAGGAGATGCTGGAGGAGGAGGAGGAGGAGGAGGAAGAAGAGATGACAGAGGAGTCTGAGGAAGAGGAAGAAGGTGATCATGAGGTTTGTATGCAACACTTTTCCAGAACCACATCAGTGTCTCTGTTCTGCTTCTCTTCCCCTTGGAATGTGGCTTTGTGCACTAGTCACTGGGGAGGTTGTCAAGAGTTCCTCCTAGGAGCTAAAACGTTGATGTAGTTGACATGTTCTGGTTTGGATTGCCTGGATCTGAGTTTATTAGTGTTTCCTTTGTCTAAACACTACTAAACCCAAATATAAGTGTACAAAGATTCTGATGCTGCTCCTCCTCTGACATCCTTGGTTCATGCTGCAGGGCCAAGATCACCCAGGGAGGGTTTGCCTTGGCAATCACCTTGTCTTGGTACATTGGGGATGTTTTTCAGGATTCAGAATTTCTCCTTGGGGAAGCAGAGGAAGATAATGAAGATACAGAAGAGAAACACATTGAGGACGGTGATAAGGAAACGGACAAAGAATCCATGGATGGGGAAAAGCTGGAGAAATCTGAGCACTGTGATTCTGTCCTCAAACTTCCTTCAGCAGAGTCTACCCTGCTGCTTTTCAAGGACAGTTCCTCAAAAATGGGGTAAATTAACTAAGTTCTTCACTTGCCTGAGTAATTTTACACAGATGTTTTTCTTTCAAGTGTCTTTCGTGGTTTTTCTGTATTTTTGTGTGTTACTTTGTCTCTTGCAATGGGGTTTGACAGACAATAGCAAATTCCTCCTGAATTGATGAGCAGATCTATTTTGTTTAATGAATTGCAGATCTTCTCTTCCTGATGAGAAACTGGAAATGGAAGAAACTACAGAGAAAGGACCTACCAAGTTGGGTAAAGTAGAATTATTAGCCTTATTTTTCATTGTAAATGATAATTAGGTATAATTTCATGTCATACATTTATAATAGTAGAGTAATATAATGATTATTATTTTGCTTCACTTGGCACATGTAGAAGTTTCTATCTGAGATTGATATTCAGTATTTTTATCATCTGTTTAGTTATTGTGCTTATAAAAGTTTAGCTCGATGGACAAAATGGGAGAGCTTGAAAAAACTAGAGGAAAATAAAGTTCAAACTAACACTGGAAACATATGAAATATCAGAAATCAGTAAGATGCAATTCAGCAAAGTGTGACCTGCGTCCTCTGAGAAACAAATCCAACATGGGCACGATTTTAGCAAGGATCAGTGCTGCAAGCTGTGACATTGAGGTCTGACTGTCACACACAGGAGAATCAAGAGGTTAAACACTGTTGTTTTCTTTCCAGAGGATGATGATTCGTCCTCTCTGCCCACACTGGCGAAGGAGAACAGCCACAACAGCAGCTTTGAGCTGATTGGGTCCATGATCCCTTCCTACCAGCCCTGCAACAAACACTCCTCGCGTGGAGGGACCTTCCTGCCTGCAGCAGGAGGCTTCAGGTCGCCTTCCCCAGGCTTCTTCAAGACAAGCTTTCTCAGCTCTGCTTCCAAGGTGAGGCCCTCAGCCCTGTCCTGAGCTATCAGGTCATAGCTTGACTCCTGCAGGGTCTGAGTCCTCCAAAACAGCTTAAATCACAGCATCCCAACTGGTTTGGGTGAGAAGGAACCCTAAAACCCCATCCAGTCCCACCCCCTGCCCTGGGCAGGGACATCTCCTACCAGTCCAGGCTGCTCCAAGCCCCATCCAACCTGGCCTGGAACACTCCCAGGAATGGAGCAGCCACAGCTGCTTTGGGCACCCTGTGCCAGTGCCTTTTGAATTTAGGCTGCAAAACAACTTCTGTGTTTTTATATTCCTTCAACTAGAGCTCGGGGAAGACGTCTGAGCCCTCTCTCCCCATAGAAGACTCCCAGGACCTGTATAATGCCTCTCCCGAGCCCAAGAGTTTGTTCCCAGGGGCTGGGGAGTCACGGTTTCAGTCTTCCCTGGAAGATGACACTCAGAGCCAACTGCTTGACTCAGATGGGTAAGGAGTGGGGGTAAAGGATGGTGTTTTGTCCCTGTCAACAGAAACAGGACATACAGACCAGCAAGATTGACTAACTCCAGCCTTTCTCTCAGGTTCTTGAACGTGGGTCAGCACAGGAGTAAATACCAGAGCCCGAAGCATCGGCTGCCCCTGGCCAGCATGGATGAGAATGCCATGGATGCCAACATGGATGAGCTGCTGGACCTGTGCTCTGGGCAGTTCAGCAGCCAAGTGGAGCATGTGCCAAACTCCAGCAGCAACAAAAAGCAGAACATGGAAGAACTCCTCAATCTCTGCTCAGGAAAATTCGTGTCTCAGAGTATGTCCTGAGTTCTCTTTTCAGCTTTGCTGGTTCCTTGGTTTAAAGCTTTCTGCTGAGCTGCCTCCAGGCCTGGGCACTGATGCCCAGTGTGGAATTGGGTCTTTGCTGTTATTTCTGGGATGTTGTCTGACACTTTCAGAGCAGAAATAAGTTGCCATCTTATTGCTTCCTGCAGCAGGTTCTCCAACTTGGGCATCTTCAGTGTCTTCCAAGGCAGGAAAAGACAGTGACATAGAAGATCCCATGGCAGAGGCTCTGGAGCTCTGCTCAGGCTCCTTTCCCACAGACAGGTTGGCGTTGCTCTCCCTAACCCTTAGAAAAACTCATAGTGGCAGTTCTCATTTCCTTCTTAGCCTGTTTTCCTGTCTGACACCGATTCAAACTTCTGTAAGCAAGTGTGGTTTGTCTTGGGGCTAAAGGAGAGGGATCCTGCAGGTTGCTCAGCCACCACTCTCTGAATGGGCAGCACAAACCATTTCCCACAGCTACTGTGAGGGGAAATTCCTTACCTTTCCCTGACGGGGAAGGAAACATTGAAGAAATTCCCTCAAACTGAGGAAAGATGGTTAAAGGTGGGACTTTTGGGGTTTGTGGCCAAACCACAGGAGCCTGAACCAAGTGTGTCAGAAGGACAATGAGGCTTAACAGGTGGGAATGTTAGGGGGATCCAAGAGGAATTTTAGAGGGAAACAAGCTTGGAATTTAGTACTTCTCACATGGTTTCTTCAAGTAAATGCCTTAGGTCTAAACTAGCAACACTAACAGGGACTTGGGGCATTCAGAGCTCAGTGCTGCTGGGGGAGCAGAGCTTGGAGCACTCCCAGGGAACTGCCTGGGAGCAGCTGGTGGGGGATGAAATTCTGCCTTGATTTACTGCAAAGCCATCATTGGAGGTGAAATGAAAATGTGCATTTCTCCCATTTGCTTCTCCCCTAGGGAAGAGGAAGAGGAGGAGGAGCAGGAGGAGGAAGAATTTGGTGACTTTCAGCTTCTAACGGACGATGAGGCCTGTGCGGGCGCAGAGGTGTGAGCTGGCAGAGCCAGGCAGCTACTGCAGCTCCTGCCTGGGAGAGTCCACCTCTCCTCCTCTTTGCTAATACAGCAATCCATGCAAAGTGCCACAGCTTCCGTAAGAAGCTACTGAGACATCCTTAAGAGCAAAGTTCGGCTCATTCAAAATGTCTCCTTAATATACTGATTTAGTGGATGATGCAAATCCTCTGCAAAGTCTCTGGTGTTTCCAATGTTTGTTGACTGAAGAACAGAAGGACTTGTCATTACAGAGCCAGAAATCCCTTGAGTTCTGAACCCTTTCTCTTTGGCAGGATGAGAAAAGTGGAGGTAGTGCTGCTGAAGAAGCAGAGACGAGTGATGAAGAGGAAGAGCTGCTGAGGCATAGACAGAGCTTGAAGAAAAAACTGTAAGAACATCTTTTTGTATCTCAATTGCCAGACAGAATAGAATACTAATAGCACTAGGAACTCAGTCTGTAGTTATTCCTTCCCAGCAGTAGTGGGCAATGTGTATATGGTCTGGTTCTTGCCTTGGTGCTGCCACATTTGGTGAGTTCAGGTGTTACTCGTGGGTGTCAGAGAATTTCGATTGCACTTTTCATTACATTAAAAGGCCACAATGAAGCAATGCAACATTTTTTTGACCAAAAAAAAAGTGAGATTATTGTTGCCATTCCTCATGTCTTGGGATCTTACTTGTTCTAGCAAGTAAAACACGTGGCTGATGGTCACTGGCACCACCTTTGGTAAGACACCCAGTGGGTGACTGGGGCAGGCTCTGTGTGTCCTTGTGCAGGGACTCAAGGCTTGGTTGCTTCCAAAGTCATACGAGGAATTCCAGTACATCCTTAGGAAATGTGTGAACTTTATGCCAGAAGACCAATCTTGCTTTCAGAAGATTTGTGCTCCCAAACTGATCTCTTCACCCTCTCTCACAGGAGACTGCAGGATTTCATGGATGATGAGGCAGAGCTGTCGGGGAGTGACGTGGGCAGTGAGGATGAGTATGATGGGGAAGACCTGAACGAATATGAAGAAGAGAAGATCGATGAGGAGCTCCCCAGTGAGGAGGAACTGGGAAACCAAATACAGAGGTTTCACATGTGAGTGTGAGGCTCAGCAGGCTGGGGCTGTCCGGGCCATGGCCCTGGCACAGCCCGCTGAGCTGTGCCCGTCTCTGGTGCTGGCAGGAAGGCAATGCTGGACCATGACAAGCGCCAGCTGAGGCTGTTCCAGGAGCAATACCTCCCGGATGGAGATCTGCACAGCGACGGCCCCGGCAGGACCAGGAGGTTCAGGTGGAAAAATATCGGTGAGCTGTGACCCAGAGCCATTACCAGAGGGGGGAGAGGTTGGAACAGAGAGTGAAATGTAAACCTCCGTGTTCCCAACCAAAGTACTTCAGGAATAAACTGGGTGGTTCTGGTTTCGGTTTGGTTGGGAGTTTTTTGTCTGGTTTGGTTGAGTTTGGGGTTTGGCTTTTTCGACTAGTCTCTGTTTTTAAAGGGATAGCTAATTCTCTTGTTTCTTTGCCTAGATTTTGCTTCGCAGATGGATTTGTTCCAGCGAGACTCGGAGGATGAGGAGGACAGTGAGCAGCTGGACGAGGCCGAAGCCAAGTGGAGGAGGGAGCGGTTCGAGCGGGAGCAGTGGCTGAGGGAGCAGGTACTGCTGAGCAGCAGGAAAGGCTTCCCTCTGCCTCTGTCCTGCTGGGGCTGAGACTGTTCCTCAAGCTAAGCTTCACTGCTGGCTCAGATTCCTCAGCTGAACGTTGTGCAGTTTGGTAATGGAATGAGGGTCCTAAAGTGTCTATGAAACTGCAACAAACTTCAGCAAAAACTAATAGTAAATTAGTTTGTACAAAGGAAGGACTTGGACTACTTAACACACTGATTGAAATGTTCATTCTCAACGTGTTTTCAGCTGTACAAAGTGTTTTCTCCCTTCTGCAGAAGGAAAAGAATAAGGAGGAGGAGGAGGAGGAGGAGGAGGAAATCGGGGAAGACAGTCAGTTCATGAAGCTGGCGAAGAAAGTGACTGCCAAATCCCTGCAGAAGAAAGGTGAGCTCGGTTTTTTATGGAGTGACAGGCAAATGAGGGAAACAAAGAGCTGACAAACTGACCTTTGCTGTGTCCCTACCAGCCAGCTCAGCAGTGGTGGCACAGGACTCAACCCTCCTGCCCAGGAACCCATTTGATGCCTTCAGACCTGCCAGGGACACCCAGGTGGGTATTTCCCCACACAGCCCAGTCAGCTGCCCCTGGATTCTGGGTATTCCTGCTTTGTGCTGCGGCAACATTTGAGTAGGGAGTAAGTTTGTTTGGTGAGTTACTTGTAATAGCAAACGTCTTGTTCCTGCGAGTGGTTTAACACAGCTTTTCTTTGCCCTGCAGATAAAAAATGGGTCTCTCCTGAACAGGCCTCAGGCTATGCTTCAGAAACTAGCAGCCATGTCAGATCCCAATCCAAATGCCCCTCGAAATTCAAGGAATTTTGTCTTTCATACACTTTCCCCAGAGAAGTGCGAAGAGGCAAAGGAGAAATCAAAGCTCCAGGTACAGATTTTTGGGTGCCAGTTCTGTAGACTGTTTGGACACAGACACTGAGCTCTGCCAAGCAAAGAGCACTGCAGCCTTGAGTATTTCTCACTCCAAATAGTTCTCTCCTAACTCAGAAGTTAAACCCTTTGGAGATATTGTGTGTTCTGATGTATCTCACTCTCCTCAGGTGAAGAAGAGAGTTCCCCCTGCAGTGATCACCTCTCCGGCCAAGAGGCCCAGGATGGAGAGTGCAGAGGGAACCGCTCAGAGCCGAAGCATATTCCAGTACTTGGAGAGCTGAACTTTCCCATCCAGGACCAGAGGTTGTGTCTTTGCCAGCTGCAGTTTTTCTTGCCAAGCTGCCAACACTCCCAGGCAGGGAAACAAACTGCTGCCACCTCATTCACGAGTGCCAGCAATTTCCAGGCACTGGTTTTGTGTGTTCCTCTTGGGTTTTTATCAGTTCTCCATGGCAAGTGGGAGCACAAAATCCATTCCTGGGCTGGAAGCTCCCCAAGCATTAAGGAAGCTCACACGACTGTGTGCTGCCCTGCAGGTGTTGCAGTGGTGTCAGTTCCAGCTGGAAATGCCATTCCTGATGCAGGTGTGACAGAAATGCCTCAGTTAGCTGCAAGCACGAGACAGGAGGGATTTCTGCAGCTCTGGGGGAGAAGGAAGCAGTGTTGGCTGGGGCAGGACACTTGTTTACACCTGCAGCACAAATTTTAGCTGTGCCTTCCTCCAGAGTCTCATTTTATCTAATGTTAAGCATTTATTAAGCTTCACCTTTTAAGAAGCTCTAATTTATCTTTGCAATGTTTACTCTTAAGAAAAGGTCCCAGGCTCTCCTGGGGCAGTGTCAGAAGGGTTTTTTCCAAGATTTTATTACTGATGATATCCTTAAGCAGATGAATGTGTGTGTGGAGAGGGACGAATGTGACTAACAGAGGTGGGAGAAGGGGTGTGTGTGGGATTTTACTTGCTTTGGTGGGGGGAGTTGGTTGCTTTGTTTTGCTTTGCCCAACTTCAGGCTGTCCTAAGTCATCCATTCCGTTGTTTTCATGGAAGCTGCACTTATCCAAGAGAAATTATTCCTTCCTGAGCAGCCAGCAAGGAAAGAACTGCTCTGGGATGAGGAACTCAACTGTTCTAAACCTGAGAGAGAAACTTGAGGCAGAACATAAGTAATTTCTGACGTTTCTGGCCGTGTGCTGAGGGTGTCAGAGAGCAGCTCGTGTGCCCCAGGGGCTCTGTGAGGCCAAACATCTCTGGGGTGCCAGCACTGCTGTCCTGAGCTGTACATTTTGTGGTACCCTGAGCACGTCCTGCTGTGCTGTCTGTAAAATACTTCATTGTACATTCTGTTCATAAAGACTTAAGGTGCTAAGGGAAGTGCAACACGACAATAAAACATGGATTTAATTCTGGAGGCAGTTGGAATTTCTTTACAGGTCTCACTCAGTTGTAAACATGTCTGGGTTTTTTTTTTCCCCCCAATATTTTTGTCATTAGAATGTATTTCCAGCCATTCTAATGAGCTGGAATTTGGGATGGGAATTTTAGGGATGAGAAATGACCTTTGCTCCTTTGTTATCAGATGATTTGTCACGGTGTTTCTGTGCTCTGTAGGTTGTCCTAATTCAGCACAGATTTATTGGGTACAAATATTCCGAGCTGTGAAATTCCCTTCCTTTGGTGACTCCGTGTGCCACTAGAGAGCAGCAAGAGAATGTGCTTCCTCTGGCAGGATCATTAAAGCTTAAACTGTGCTCTTGACTCCAGGGGAAATTCTTGCAGTTTTCCATGCTGTGGCACTGCAAAGGAGTAAATTTATAGAGAGACCTATAATTGCTGCGTTTTTGCCTTGGAAAGTGTAGCTTAAGAACACCTTGACAGGGGAGGCTGAGCCCTGGTGGCTTCTCCTCAGCACTTTATAGCCATAATTATGGCTTTTATTTTGCTTCCCCTTTAGAATTTTCCCTTTAAAATGCATTTTCCTTATTCCAGAGCCAAGAGCAGAAAAATACTGTTGGGGCTGAGAAGCTTATAAATGGAAACACAGAGCCTGGGAAGGTTTCTGGCTGCATTTCCCCCACCACAACCTTGCAGAAGTTCAGGGGTTGTGGGTTGCTGCTAGAATCACTGCACTGCACCCCAGAAATTCCTTGCTTAGGAGGATATTCCACGCCCTGGAATGAGACCAGAGGCGAGTTCTGCAGGACGGTTGAGCCACATGTTGAGATGCTGCTGCTGCTCATCGTGTCAGACTTGGTCTTCCTGCAGGGCTGAGAGCTGTGGCTCTGGGCCTGACCCTCACCTGTGTTCCCACCTGTGCCTCCCATCCATCTCCTCCCCCAGGAGGCTATTCCAGGGCTGCCCCTCCCTCCTGTCTGGCACATTCACTCAGCTTTGCCTTCTCATTTTCAGGGATCGATGCAGCTCACCCCTCCTGGCACTGACATGAGGCCACTGTGCTAATGCTGCAGCTGGCAGTGCCAAGAGGGCTGGGAAGGAGGGAATGACCCGGGGCAGGGAGGGGTGAGGGTCCTGCACCCAGCAATGCTGCAGCTCAGCATGGGCAGAATCTGCTCAGAGGTTGGACTCGATCCTAGAGGCCTTTTCCAGCTGAAATGACTCTGTGGAGACATCCTGTGCTGAAGGAAGACCTGCTCTTTCTGCACTGCTTTTTCCTTCTGCCTGAACCTTGGAATAACTCTGAGCAGTTAGTTGGGACCTGTGATGTTTGGGTTTGGTGCAGAAGTGGCTGCAGCCAGGCAGGACATGGATTTTCATCCAGGTTGGGAAGCTCTAACAATAACATCTCTCTGTGCCTCAGTTTCCCTTCCCACACAGAGGAGAGGAGGAATAAAACCTTTGGCATCTGAGCTCCTAATCCATGACTGTCCCATAGGAGCCTCGATGAGAGCAGTGCTGCTAACACACACTATTTATTACCCACTGGGTCTGCTTTTAGGAGCCCAAATGCTAATGAAGAAATTATGAAGAGGACTCTAAAGCAGAGGGGGGAGAGGCCTTGGGTGTGAGGCACAGGTTGACATTGCAGACACGTCTGTACTGCAGCTCCCGCCGCTGCTCCTCGGGGCTCCAGGCACGCACTGAATTATGTTTTCTGCTCCTTTTTTTGCCAAGAGACTGAAAGGGGGAGAGAAAAAAAACTATTTGTTTGTCTTGTCTAATTTAATTTATGTTATTTATCAAACAGACAGGTTATTTGGGAAACCAGATGGACCCAGGCTAAAATCATCTGTATTTCCAACATGTGAGAAATGATGGTGGAGTGGACACACAGAAACGGTGTGGGGCAGGTTTGGGGAGCTCTGCCCACGCCAGCTCTGCCCCTCCTCGGCCCTGGGCCTCTGGTCAGTTGTCCCAGAGCCCACGTGAGGGCTAAAGGACACAAAGACCCCCAGGCACCCCTGGGCTGTCTTCCAGAGCAGCCACGTCATGAGTATTCCCCTCCCTGCCTTTCACCCTGCTCTTGGCTGGGGCATCCCTTCCCCAGCGAGGGATGGGGCAGGTTTTGGGGACTATAGAAGCATTTTCAGCATGTGCTGGGTCTGGGAATGGAGCAGGGGGTGGTTTTGGTGTCTGTTTCTTTGGGTTCTCATTGGAGAAGGAAGCAGCAGACAGGGAGAAGCAGGGATAGCTAAGTCTAACTGATATGGCATTGATCCTTCAAGAAACACAAAACTAGACAGGAATACAGCAAAACCAAGAGCCTTCCACTTGGGCCAGCAGCAGGCTCAGAAGTTCCTCCTGAGAGAGCAGCCCGGGCACAGCTCTGCTGCTGCATTATCCACCATGAGCTTGACCATGGCCAAGCTCCTGGCAGGGGGAAGAGCTCCATGAGACCTGCAGGGCTGGGCCTAGGGAGTGCCTCGCAAGGCAAAAGTTTCATTCTGTATTGGCCATTATCCCTTGATTCCAGAGCTGCACATGCTCCATGGGACAGATGTTTAGTCCTTGGGGGCTGTTACTCTCTCTCTGGTCTCATCCAGGAGCCCAAGTTAGGGCTGACTCCAGCTCTACTTCTGCAGGCAGCAGATCTAAACTAGCTGTAATTAAAGAGAGCAACATAAAGGATTGCAGTGCAGGGGGAGGGAGCAGGAATCTTCCTGCTTTGCAAGAGATTAATTTTATTTTTAGCTAATATTTTTCCTCTGCTCCTCAAGGCTGTTTTCCTGCAACGCTCTCTGTGCTGCTTCCCTTGCAGTGGCCCATTGATTTTCAATATTTGATGGTGTTTGTGCACGCAGCCACGAGGGATCAGTGTCTGAGGCACATCCACGTGTGTCCTCACTCTCCTGGCACCACAAACGCCTCCTGCGGTATCCAAGCCCTCACCTCTGCTTTGGGGGGTCTGCACTGGGGGTCCTGCCGCATCCCAGCGTGGCTTGTTGTGGTGCAGACACCCCAAAGAGGCACCAGCAGCTGCTGCAAGAAGGTCATTCAAGCAACAGGCAATGAAACCTGCCGTGCGGTCCCGATTCCACCGGCGCCGCGCGTGGTGCAGAGCAGCCAGGATGATCTCACGGGCAGTGCCTGTTGCGTTGGCCTTTCCTTCACCTACGGATTTGCCATGTGTGTGTGATTTGCAGAGCCAGGACAACATGAGCCCCAAAGTATGATAACAGCTCCTGAGGTGTCACTGCAAGCAGCTCCCAGCCCGACCCACCGCGGTCACCCCGTCCGTCCCCTTCTTCTGCCAAGGGAAAAGGAAGGAAGGAAAGATCACACAGAGTCAACACAGTTGGCTAAGATCCCTGAACATCTGCAGGGGTAAAGGCAGGGCTGGAGGAGCTGGATTTGGTACCCCTCAGCCAGCACAGAGACTCCAAACCCTACTGGAGTCCAGAGGGGTTGGGATTGGTCCCAGCACTGGAGCCCATGGCTCCTGCTAAAGCCTGTGGAGCGAGTCTGCAGCTTGAATGGAGACTGGAGACGTCAAAGCAAACCCCACGGCGGTTTGGTGATGACTCCAGCCTGGTGAGGCTCCTGTGCAGCTGTGGCTTTAGGGAGAAGATCCAGTGCCTGGAGCTGTGCCGTGGTGCCCATCAGAGGTGCAGGAGCTCAGCAGTAAGATCCTCACCCAAAATTCACCAGAGCCGCTCACGAGGGCGTGAGGCCAACGAGATCCCCAGCAGTGGGGACAGGCAGAAGGGACTTTGCTCCCTGCTCTGCCCCAGTCTCCCCACCCTGAGCTCTGGGGTCGGCGCGGCCGAGCCGGAGCCACGCGCACATCCTGTGAGGGGAAGAGCCCAGTTCCCAACATCTGCTTGGCGTTTGTTTGTCTTTCATTCCCATTCCTGCCCTGCCTCCCACTCTGCTTTCATCCCTCCATCTGCACAGGCCTAAAAATAGGGCCATGGCCAGACTCAGCCTGTGCCTGTCAGCCTGTTGGGACTCAGCGTTGGCACATTTGTGGCCCAGAGAGGAGGGCACAGGACCTGCCAGTGTCCCTCCTGTGCCACCCTCCTGCTGCAGAAGTGATGCCAAGTGGCCATGCTGAGGGCCCTGCACACCCTATTTTTTCCCTCAGTCACTGTTCCCTCTCCCAGGCACAGAGCAAGGCGAGCATCACTCTGCCGTGTCCCCGTGTCCCCCCACCCCTTCCCTGAGCTGCTATGAATAAATCATTGTTTTATTAAAGAGAAGCAGCTGCTTTTTCTCTTCTCCTTTTTTTTTGACACCCCATCCATACCCACACGAGCCCTTTGGCACATGCTCGAACGCCAAAGCCCCATTGAGGGCCCCCAGAGCATAGCAATTGATACACAGAGATCCCCAAATCCCATTCAGGCCCTGCTTTTCTGCACGAGCAGCCTCTAAACAGCTCATTCACTGCTCTTTTTGTCGCCGGGGTTAAGTGGTTAAGTGTGTGTGGATCCCATAAAAGGCCTTTACTCCATGAAAAGCTATATTTACATTGTAATCACCAAAGAACTGTTTAGGCAGTCAATAGTGGGGCAGCGAGGCAGGGGCTGGGCGCTGTGCCCCTCACCTCTCCCGCTGAGCCCCCCGAGCAGGACTTTTGTGGGATTATGTCCCCCCACACCAGCTGCCAGGGGCTGCAGGAGCTGCTGCTCTTTGTCTGGGCTTGGGGCTGGGGACAGCATCCTGCATCCCGGTGGGCCTGGGATGGCACCCCGGGGTCCTGCCCAGCGCTGGGGACTGGGATGAGCTGCTGGTGGGTTGGTGGTTCCTGGGGGAACCGTGTCCGGGGTGGGCTGGTGCCAGGGTGCTCGTGGCCTGAAGGTGCCTGCTGAGCCCATCCCAGCATCACTGGGAGGTTTAGGATGGATATTAGGAAGAGGTTCTTCCCATAGAGGGTGTTTGGGCACTGGAACAGTTCCCCAGGGCAGTGGTCACAGCCCTAAGCCTTTGGGCTTGAGTCCTTGGCTCTATTGCATGACTAACCAAACTCCAGCATCACCCACCAGGGCCTCCCTGGTACCCCGTGAGTGAAGTGGGAGCTAAAATTGTATCACTCTAACAAGATTAATTGAGCACAGCCAAGAATGGCAAAAGTGAAATTAATTCACCGAGAGCAAGGCAAGGGCTTCCCTTTCCACCAGCAGCAATTTCCATGTAATCAATTAGGTGATGTTCCAACTGATATTCCCGTTGGGGAAGGTGCCTGCTCTCCCCACGCGGGTGTGAATATTCATAGTGGTGACACCCGAAGGGTAAATGTGGGAGAATCCCCCCAAATTCCCCTGGAAACCCCTCTGGGTGTGCCCAGGAGGGACTAGCACTGGGGAGGCCAGTGGGAATGGGATGGGGCTGGAAATGGGGATGGGGCTGGGAATGAGGCTTGAGATGGGGATGAGGATGGGGATGGGGACTAAGATGGGCATAGAGATGGAGGTGGAGGTGAAGATGGAGATGGAGATGCTGCTGCCACCAGCCACATGCAAATGTAGATCCCTGTTGAGGATCAATTCCAAACCACACTGGTCCCATCACAAACCACATGGAATGAGGTGGGCACAGCCACCAGGCCCTGGGAGCTGCAGTGGTGGTGCCAGGAGCTGTGGGAGAGATTTGTGCCATGGTGTGTTCCCTTCCCACTGCTGTGTTTGTCCTGTTTGCTCCTGAAAACCAGGAGTTTTTTGACAATTCCCAGCGTCACACTCAGCTTTTCCTGGTGCCTTGTGTGAGCTTTGGGACACAACAAGTTTACAAGTGTTTTACTGCACCCTCCTGCCCCATGGGAATTGGAATTACAGGACTGAACAGGCTGGTTAAGTGGAGGAAGTGACTTTCCCAGTGGGCAAACCCCCCGTGGATGAGGCTGTCAGCTCCACACAGCCTGAAGGATAATGTTCCCTGGGTAGGAGCTGGGAGCCTGGTGCACGAGGGATCTTTCCAGCATCACGGCTGAAGCCTCCGGCACCGGCCCCAGCCCTGGCCCTGCCGCTCGCATCATCCCAGGGTTTTGTTTTCCCTCAGCTTTGGCTCCTGCCTGGATTTTTCAAAGGCTCTGGAGCAGCGAGTGCCCTTCCTCCCCCGGCCGCGCACACTGTTCGAATTAGTGCCTAAATGAAAGGATATTGTTGGTTCCTGTTGGGAGATAATAACCTCAGTAGCGGAGGGAATTTCACCCATGCAGAGAGAATTTGCTGGGCTGTTCCCCCTCGCCGGGGTCTGTCTCGCTGGGATGGTGGCTGATGGGAACGGATCCGCCAGGAAGCTGAGGTTTATCTTGGCATGCTGCTCTAGTTGCTGAAAACGCTGCCTCTGTGGCTGCCACCACTGTCCCTGCGATGGCACAGCAGGTGCCAGAGGGACCACGATGCTCACAGGGACACGGGGACGAGGTGGCAGTGGTGGCACTTGGCTGGTGCTGGGGCAGGAGGGGACAGGGCTAGGGGACCACACTCCTCACGGCCTGTGCTTGCCAGGTGGGCACCCTGCGTGCCAAGCCCATGGCCCACCTGGCTGCAACCTGGGCAGTCATTGAATTCTACACCCCCAGGTTTTAATTTCTTCAGCCAGTTTTGCTCTGATTGAATTCTGAACAGATGTTTTCACTTGTTATAGGTGAAGGAAAAATAACTCAAAGTGTTTCTTGATTAGAGCTCATTCAAAGTTCTCCAGTGGAGCCGTTTCCACATCAGAAAATCCTGACTATGTGCAATCAAACATTTAATTTCCACGGATGCAATACCAGAGGATTCCTTCAGGTTAGAATCTGTTACAGTTATTAATCAAAGCAGCACAGCTGAAACGAAACCTCTTATTGAATGTTGTGACAAAGGGATAAATTAAAGCATTTCTGGAATGTATCAGATTCAGGTCCAAGACTGAAATTTCAAAATCCTGAAGTTTTTCTGCGTTATGAGGTCCAAATGTGGAGCCTTTTCTGTGTCAGGACAGTCGGGGGGTGCCGGCGGTCACTGTCGCATCAGCAGGAGGGAGGGGAAGGTCCCATCACTGCTAAGGGGTCTGGGCTGCAGGGCATGGCACACATCTCCTTGGAATTAGTGACACAAGCCCTCGCAGGGACACTGGAGCTGAGGATCCCATGCTTAGAGGTTGGCAATTGCCCAGCCACAGGTACCAAGTGATGGGAACGCTTCCCTGCACGTGGCACAGCTGAGGAACAGCGACCGGGGCAAAAATACACACTTCCACGTACACGGTGATTTTCACCCCCGAATCCGTGCAGAGAGCCAGACCCAGCCGCGGGAGAGCTCTGCCTGCAGCCCAGCTCGCACGGGAGAGAGCAGACCTGGAGCCCCAGGCAGGGACCTGTCCCTCCCCTTCCTCCGCTTCCCGAACAATTTCCTCATCAGACCTTTCTGTCTGGAGTTTATTAGTGATTCACAGGCCAAGAGGAAATGGTGTTTTTTGGTGATGGGAGGGGTGGAGTCGGGAGCAATATTCCCCTTTTGTGGCTCAGCAGCACAAAAGCTGCAGAGGAGCTGTCCGCGGGACGCCAGCTCTGCTCCCTCGGCAGAGCAGCTCCAGGACCAAATCCCCTCTCGGGGGATTTTAGGAAGGCAGAGGAAGGAGGTTTCTCCCCTCAGATGGTTGGGCAAGGGGCATCTCTCCCCACTCCAGGAGCCAGAGCTGCATGTCCCAAGGTCCCTCTCACTTACGGCTCATCCCTCCAGTGGGAAGTTCACACCTCGCAGGGCTTCCTTCCTCCTCTCCTCCTCCTCCTCTCCCCGATGCCACCCCAAAGGCTGATCCTGTTGCAGGGAGGAGGCTCTGACTTCCAGCCCCGTGCAAGCGGCCTGTCCTCTGCAGGATTCCCAGTTCCTCTGCAATCCAGTCTGGAGGCAGATTCCTGGCATTTTTTACCAAACACGGTGCCTCTGCCCCTGCCTTTGGTTGTGATGGAAATCGAATTTGGGCTGCAGGTGGACATCAGGCAGCAGGACAATAGGATGCTGCGTGTGAGGGCAGGAGAGGGATGGGGATGGAGATGGGGATGGGGTCGGGGATGAGGATGGAGCACAGCCAGGGATGGGGCTGGGCTGGCAGCGACGCTTCTTCCCTCCTCCAGGCCAGTGGCTTTTCCAGCCCCTCTCCAGAGAGGAACGCCAGCACTTGTACAGCCTGGGGGTGCTTTTTTTCCCCTCAGCCTACAAAAATGACCAGGATCTATGAAAACAAGAGCGTTGTTTTTATATTTTGCGAGGCCAAGAGGACAAACCCTTTATAGCATCCTCCATCAGCAGGACCCTCCAGCACTCCTGACGTGAGGTTTTCCAGCCCCAATCCTGCAGTCACAGGGCAGG
>NW_008679882.1:2437-3210 GCF_000695815.1 Acanthisitta chloris | reverse complement strand
GGAACCTCAGCCACGCACAGCTCCTGGCAGCAATGTCCATGGCCAGTTCGCCTGGAGCCATCAGCACACGGCATCCCCCGCGGCTTGGAGCGGGTGCTGAGCGCGGGTTCCTGCAGTGGTGGGCAGAGCTGCTCCCCCCGTGTGTTTACCCGAGTGTGTTTACAATTCCAGGGTGCAGGGAGTGCCTGGCGAGTCAGCGCCGGGGCAGCGCGGGCTGGGGGTCAGCACGCTGTTTACTTTAATTTCTCTGAGAGCTTTTTGGGAGATTTCCCTGCACCGTTATTAAACTCAGATGAGCCGCTGGGGAGGTTAGGTCGCATGTGGTTCAGGGCGCTTTTTTCTTTTGTAATTTTTTTTGGTGTGTTTGCAATGTTTCACCCTTAACTCTTTCGGGACAAGTTCCCTGGCTCAGCTCTGAGGTCCTGGGATGAGCACATGAGTGGGGCCTGGGTGAGCTGTGTCCAGGGTGAGCTGGTGCTGGAGGGCTCACGGCCTGAAGGCACC
This sequence comes from Acanthisitta chloris, assembly GCF_000695815.1. Taxonomy (NCBI): domain Eukaryota; kingdom Metazoa; phylum Chordata; class Aves; order Passeriformes; family Acanthisittidae; genus Acanthisitta; species Acanthisitta chloris. The sequence continues at coordinate 2,706 of NW_008679882.1, read as the reverse complement.
TGGCTGAGCTCATCCCAGCATCACTGTGAGGTTTAGGTTGGATACTGGGAGATGCTTCTTCCTCCAGAGGTGTTTGGACACTGGAACATCTCCTCAGGGCAGTGGTCACGGCCCCAAGGCTGACAGAGCTCCAGGAGTGTTTGGCCAATGCTCTCAGGCACAGGGTGGGACTGTAGAGGGGCTGCAGGCAGAACCTTGGGAGCAGCTGCTGCTCCCCCAGCTCCGGGGAGGCCGTGGGGTCCCTGCCCCATCCCGCTCTGCTGGCTCTG
>NW_008679882.1:558-2140 GCF_000695815.1 Acanthisitta chloris | reverse complement strand
AGCCGACGTCATGTGGGCATGGGGCCAAGCGCCAGGGCTGCTTCTGGGACCAATTTTGTTCAAAGCCCGTGGCACGTTGCATCGCTTAGCAGGACGCACGGCAGATGAGAAGCAGACGGCGGCGTCCCCGGGCGAGGGCAGGGAGAGGGGAGCTGGTGCTGGGAGTGAAGGGTCATTTCCACCAGGGCCAGAGCTGAGCTCCTGTCTCTGGCATGTCCCCAGGGCAGAGCCAGGTCTCTGCTGGGGCAAGGTCCCAGTGCCATGGAAGACCTCTGGGTGCGACTCCCACGGCTGGGACAGGTGCTGAGCCCAGGGAAAGGTGTTGCATCCAGGCCCCAGAGAAATCTGGTGCCAGTGCCTTCTGGAGAGGCTCTGGGGGGTCATCCCAGCACCCCTCTCCCCTCCAAGCCCAGGATCCCCAGATCCAAAGCCTCAGAGCATCAGTTCCTGCGCTCAGCCTTCCAAAATGATTTTTAATTTCCTGCAGGGAGAGCTTTTAATTTATTTCTGGAACAAAGTGGGGGAAGGGGATGGGAAGATGACTCTGAAATCCATCACTAAGCCCCCTCCACCTCCAATCCTTCCCTTTCCCACTGTTCCCAAAGGGACCAGCCCAGCCCTCCCTGGGTCCCTTCTGTCCCACACCCCAAGCTGAGGTTCCCTGCTCTAGGGTACCCTGGAGTTGTCCCCTCGAGGCGAGGGCAGCTGGGGCTGAGGGGGAACGGAGCTGTTTCCACTGGAAGCAGAGAATCCCTCTGTTCTCCATCACACACAGAGAGCCCCAGGGTTGGGGGAGCTGCACCAGTGGAAACCCCAGTGAGACTGACCCTGCAAATGCTGCTCCTGGATCCCTCAGCAATTCCAGCACTGCCCTGGCACTTGGGGGAGGAACCCAAACCCCCAAACCAGTGGAGCCAGAGCCAGGGCAGCAGGTTTGCAGGAGGCTCTGGTGTGTCCACACCTGCAGGGATTCCTGGGGTGGGGACAGCTGAGAGAGGAGCAAACCCTGTCCTGCCCTGCAGCCAAACTCCACCGGGACTCAGTTTTCTTTTGCTGTTGAAGTTTAAACCAGTGATGGAAAAGGCCTGTTCGGGATGTGCCTCCTCCTGTTAAACCCGGGGAGAAGGTCCCTGGATGGATCCAAATTCCCTCCATGCTCTCTGTGATGAATATTTTGCTCTGCTTTGAGTTCAGACTGTGATGGCAGTGAAGCTCAGAGCAGGACTAAACTAAAGCTCAGCTTAAGGCAAAGGCTGAGCCGAGCCCATTGTGTGGCCAAACTCCTGTTTCTGTCCTGCTCATTCCCAGACGCCTGAGTCAGCTCCTGCCTTTCCTGTGTGACGGGAAGGGTTTGTTTCTCTACTCCCAGGCCTCCCCCAGAGCTGCAGCCTAAGTGTCCCAGTTCCAGCTCTTGGTTCTGCCTCACTTACTGCCCTTCCGTGGAGGTGTCAAAGCCTTTGGAGCACCCTGGAGCAGGAGAAGCTGCTGAGGGGCCTGTCAGGAAGATGAGAAATTAAACCAATTTATTTATCATGTGTAAGTAATATTCCACCGCTCCAATCCCTCACAATGTCATGGGGGA
>NW_008679882.1:0-532 GCF_000695815.1 Acanthisitta chloris | reverse complement strand
TCCAGCAGGCCAGAGCTCGTGCCTCGTCTATCCCTGAGCTCCCATGGGATAGTGAAGGCCACTTTGGGTGGACCCAGCAGGAGATGGGACCATCCCTGCCTGGGGCAGCTCCCTGGTGATGGAAGATCTGCGGTGAAGGCAACCCCACAAAGCCTCTTTATCCCCTGAAACGCTCCCGGGGCTTCATGTGACCCCCACACCAAGCTGGCACCCGTGGGAACCCTTTGATGCTCCAGAGCTTTTCCTTTCCCAGCACGGACACTGTGTCTGCAGGCGAGGGGAATAAAGAACCCGCTGAGCCCCCGGAGCCCCCTGGGCCCTCTCGGCACTGTCCCCACCGGGACCTGCTGAGGCTCACGGGACCCCCGCGCGGCTGGGAAGGAGCCAGCGCGTCCCAAACCATCGCCCTGCCCGTGCCCCTCGGAGCCTCCCCCACCTTCTCCCCGACACGGGGGGAATTTTGTCCGTTCCCCCCGAGGCCGAGCGGGCAGACACGGGTGGGAGTTGTCCGAGGGATGCTGCGGGTGCACGT
>NW_008679881.1:0-1826 GCF_000695815.1 Acanthisitta chloris | reverse complement strand
TGCTGGCTCCTGTTCAGCTTCCTGTCTGTCTCAGCTCCCAGGTCCCTTTCTGTCTGGTGCTCTCCAGCCACTCTGTCCCAGCCTGGAGCTCTGCATGGGATTGGTATGGCCAAAGTGCAAAACCTGCACGTGACTATATGTAAGTAGACTCTACAACAGTAAAAAGTACTGTATAAGGTACAATAAAAATGAGGAAGACTAGTCAGTTCCCAATAAAATCCACTGCACAGTGTTTGGCAACCCTTAATTAGGCTCTTCATCTCAAGACATGTAATGTATTCATTGTATTGTACAGAAGATTTCCTATATTTTTATGTATTGTCTTTCATCACTCATAGTTCCTCATTCTATTAAGTTCCCTGAATAGAAGGTACAGGGTTACCAATCACAATTTATACTATGTATGTGAATGCTGTCTTTAGGAGACAGATGCAGAAACCTCCTCAGAATTTGTTTTTACTATTCTTGGATTGGTAATGGATCATTTTCCTATTATACATGTTATGCCATCATTACAAAAGACAATTAAAGAAGAAAAAAAAAGAGTCAGTAGTATTATAATCTATTAGTATATTCAAATACCTGTCAAAGGAAATAGGAGATATTCTAATCTGTAAAGCTAAATTACTTGAAAAATTGGGAAAAGTGGTATGGAGAAAAACATGGAACAAACAGGGAGATAACATCAATTTTAAATCCTTCCAGTCTGAAGCAAGAATATTTCTCCTAGCCTTGTATTTATAATTTTGATTATTTTTTTAAAGAAGGATAAACAACTCCTCCCCTCAAACCTTCGTGTACAGATCATGCCTACAGAAATGCAGAGAGATATAGGGCCACATGATACAGACTCCATTTCTCTGCTGCAGCAATTATAATTTCCAGGAGAACAAATCTGGATATCTAAAAAGACCTGGAAATCAGCAGAGGGGTTTACCCATCCCTTTCTGGGCTATTATTAATTTGTGTCAGTTCTACAGACACTAAGAATCAGGAAGATGCTCATGACTACAATCCTAACAACTGCTTAATGACATCAGTGGATCATGACCCTCATGACCTCATAATGACATCAACTGATCTCCAGGCAGACATCTACTGTTACTCTTTTTCTTACAGAAAATAGATCTGTTCTCAGGGATGGAAACCACTATGGGAACTGGCCCACACATGCCAGAGAGGAATCTCTTATTACAACAAAGCAGGGAACAGCATTTTAGCAAAGCAACATTACTATTGTAATCTTAAAGTGTTCAAAGCTCTCAGGACTTTAAAAAAAACAGTTTCTTTAGTAGGACATTGCTTGTTCTCATGACTCTTAAAGGTTCTTTGGGGTTGGTTTGTTGGGTTTTTTTGTCTTCCTCTTCCTGTACAGTCATCACCTTCTGTGATGATCTATGTACTGAGCAGAACACTGTCCTCAAGGGCTTCTAGAGATGGACTCTTTGTTAGGAAATGCAGTGACAGGACAAGGGGTAATGGATTCAAATTGAAGGAGGGGAAATTTAGGCTAGGCTAATGTTTTCCCCTGTGAGGGTGGTGAGACACTGGCCCAGGTTGCCCAGGGAGGCTGTGGCTGCCCCAACCCTGGCAGTGTTCACAGCCAGGTTGGCTAAAGCCTTGAGCAACCTGCACTGGTGGGAGGTGTCTCTGCCCAGGGCAGGGGGTTGGGACTAGGTGATCCCTAAGGTCCATTCCAACCCCTAAAATTCTATGATTCCATGATTCTATGATAGGAAAGGTTTCTGCCTGGCAATAGAGGATAACCAGGACAGGCCATTGGAAAGCATTTTCAAGGGAAAAGACAAAGAGGAGGAAAACAAATT
>NW_008679880.1:2277-9259 GCF_000695815.1 Acanthisitta chloris | reverse complement strand
TCTGCTCCAGCCTGCTGTACATTGTTATTTTTCTTTTACAGTGCCAGCCTTGGTTTTGCTATCTGCTTAGTAAATGCATACAATTTATTCTAGTGGGCTAAAGGGAATTTTATTTTCAATTCTCATTTATTCTAGGCCTTTTTAGGCTACCCATGCTAATCACAGTTAATAGTCTTAGTATTTTGTGCACTATATAAAAGCATATATCACTTTACACAGGATCACTTGCATCCAAGTGATTCAGTCTCAAAGACAAGGTTTGTCTTGGCATTGGCACTTCTAGCATTCCTAGTGCTAGAAAGAAAAATTATTAAAACATATTTCTTGTACTATAGTTTAGCAGTTGTCTTTGAAATTATAAGATGCACGACAAGCTTCTGAGCTCCTTGCTTGCTCAAGAGTTTCTGTAAGAGAGGGAAATAGACTTAGGTGTATGAAAAGCGGCTATGTCATGGACTTTTAAAGAGAACCTACTCATTTCATCTTGTGTGAGAATCATAGTATCATAAAAGACTGGAAGAAACATTTAACATCATCAAGTACAATCATCCATGTGGCACTACCGCTGTAACCACTAAACCATATCACCCAGTGCCAGATCCAGATGCCTCTTAAACACCTCCAGGAATGGTGAGTGCACCACCTCCCTGGGCAACCTATTGCAATGCCTAACCACCCTACTGAGACCTAAGCTCTTGGTCGAATACTTATTTTGCCAAAAAGTGACAATGCAAAATATGTTTTTAACTTGAATTACATTATTCTAACCTGTTTTAAATAATAATTTCCATTATTGCAATTAATGAAAGATATTTTTATTTGACAAGCATTTTTTTACTTTGAATTCCATGTACAGATGGAATTAAAGCCTATGGCTTCATGCTGATTTTCATCAATTCCTTCATCAAAGAAAGCTGTCTTAAAGAGAAAAAGACAAAATGTTTAACCCTAAATTTAAGAGGCTACCATGAAGGCAAAGTAAGTTGCTATAAGCCCAGAACTCTGGTGGGTAGGAGTGAAGACAAGGAAGCTAATCCACTACTAGTGTAACACAGGGATGTCCTTGCTACATTGTGGTGGGATTCAGCTGTGTTGGGACTACTAGTGTAACACAGGGATGTCCTTTCTACATTGTGGTGGAATTCAGCTGTGTTGGTTAACTATGGACATACAGAAAGGCCAAATCCTGCTTTGAAGCCCTTGCAGTATCCTTGGAGGCAGAGGCAGGGCAGTGGGGATTGGAGAGGTGATATGCTGTCTTCTGCTAATGGTCACCTTGCACAAGATGAATCTCTTCTGCCTGGCAGCCACTAGTGGGGTTCCCCAAGGCTCAGTATTAGGGCCAGTCCTGTTTAATATCTTTATTGATGATCTACATGAGGGGATCTAGTGCACTCTCAGTAAGTTTGCAGACAACAAACACTAAGTTGTGCAGGAGGGTTAATTTGCTCAAGGGAAGGAAGCCTCTGCACAGAAATCTGGACAGGCTGGATCAGTGGGCCGAGGCCAATGGTGTGAGGCTCAGTAAGGCAAAGTGTTAGGTCCCGTACTTGGGTTACATGTAATGTAATAGACTGGGGAAGAGTGGCTGGGAAGCGACTCAGAAGAAAAGGACCTGGGGGTGCTGGTCAACAGCTGACTAAACATGAGCCAGCAGTGTGCCTAGGTATCTTGGCTTGTATCAAAAATAGTATGACCATCAGGACCAGGGAAGTGATTGTCCCTCTGTACTCGGCACTGGTGAGGCTTTACCTTAGATACTTTGTCCAGTTCTAGGCCACTCACTACAAGAAAGGCACTGAAGTGCTGGGGCATGTTAAGAGAAGGGCAACAAAGCTGAGGAAAGGTCTAGAGAGTAAGTCATATGAGGAGAAGAGGAGGCTCAGGGGACGCCTTATCACTTTCTGCAACTACCTGAAGAGGTTGCAGCAAAGTGGGGATTAGTCTCTTCTCCCAGATTCTATGAGTCTTAAAAAAGTTCCCCATTTACCTTCCTAATGCTGGGCCAAAAGAGTTCACTGGAAATCAAATGTAGTTTCATCCTTGTGTAACGAGGAATCATCTAAATAAAAGCACAGGAAAGGTGATTGATATGGAAAAAAATTAAAATGCATGATAGGTAGTAAGTACGGTCACCTTTTTGGTGGAAATGAGCTGTTCTCACACCTTTTTACTTCCCATTGTTTTTAACCCTAAGATTTCCAAAGTAGATGACTTATACACATTTATAAGCTACATCTATGATTGTATTTCTTGGTTATTTACTCAACATATGCAACAAGATATTATTCTATTAGTTCGGTTTCATCTGTGTTGCATAGTAACAGCAGTCACAATTTTATCAACTTTTGTAAACCTTTCCTGTATCTCAAAAAACCCAGCCCAACATTATATCCTGCAAGAATGCTTGAGGCTCACACATTACTTACTCTAGTAAATAGTTTAGCCATGTTTTAAACTACCACATTTGAACACAAGATTATAAATGTTCTTCATTAGCAAAAAGTACATGCTCATTTATATTAAATATAAACCATTATCACCTCATGTCTGCCACAGGGCAATGTTTGTTTCTATGTCACCAGAAGCCTAATTGATTTGTATTTTCATTATCACAATCATTATTGCTGATAGCTTTAAGATCAACCATGAATACTGTACTATGGTCAACAACAAGTTAAGCTCTAAGGCCAGCCTAAAAGTCCTTAGTAAAGTTGAACTGCAGTATTGGTTCAAGCTCTTCTCTGATCCATGCTAAATGAACTGTTAACTTTAAAGGGGCCAGAATTTCACCTCTGACTGCCTGAAAGCTGATGGCAACCTACTTGGTTTGTAGTCATGTTTTATGGTGCAAATTCCAGGTTGATTGGTTTCCTCACTTTGATATAACTAATGGAAGCAAGCTGACTTTTCCTGCAAACTAGTGCAAGCAGGGCAGGAAGGGCTTACTTTGTACGGTTGTCTTCATGCTGCTGAAATGAAAACCTTTTTGGTGTCAGCCTTCCAGCAAATTGTATGCTGGGAATTACACAAACTTGTGAACTGTTTTCCCCTCATGTTATTTACGACCACATTATTTCAAGTAAGCTTAGTTTCCCTCTGTGAGCTTAGCTGTTGCCAGATAAATCAGTGGTATGTTATGGAGACTGAAATAGGTTTTTCAAGCCCTAATCCTGAATGCCTTCAAAATTGCAAGCTCAAAAACAAGAAAATTTTTTTCATGTCAGAACACCCCCAATCCTGTTCCCCATACTTTTAAAGTAAGCAAAAGCAATGCCTTTCACCATACCATGGTGTGGGAATGCTTTTCCCTCCATCCTTACAGTGTGAAAATAAGCCAGAAATATCTGGCAGGCCCATTTGCAGTGCCGGATGGATCCACCAGCACAGCCCTATTTGCATCCACTGGGTTTGTATGATCATGGCTGTAAGGCTTCAGGCAGCAGAAGGCTGCTAGAGCAGTGCTTTGGTGACAGCAGTGCTGCTCCCATGCTTTGTTACAAGCTGCCCTGTATGATCTGGAAGAGTTGTAAACCACAATGCTGCTTCTCACTTTCCAAGCTCAATAGGCCAGAAATGAAATCTTGTTCTATGTTCACAGCATACCTCCTTATTTTCTAACTTTTTTTTGTTTTGTTGTGGTTCATTTATTTCATCACTAATATTTTTCTTTACATCTACCAGGAGAGATGGACACAAAATGTAGATATAACACTTAGCAAAAATGAAAAAGCATCTGCTACTGAAGTTCTTGGAAAATGGCTGATAGTCTTTTTTTGTAATGCTTTCTACTCTGGCCCTCAAAGCAAGACTCATTGTCTTTACTCATTGTCTTTGGATGTGTTCTACTGATGTATGTTCACAGAGGGAAAATATGCAGAGGTCAGCAGTTTCAAAGGCAGCCTCTAATTTTAAGTTCCTAGCTTTGGATATTTTGGGGACAAAACTTTGGACACAACAAAAGAAGTGTCAAGGAACCATAAATCTAGATGAAGTAAATAACACCCAAGACATCTCAGTCTGGAGACCCAAAACCAGACTCTTCTATTTCAAAGAAGAAAAAAAGAAAATTTAGCACTTGTCAGAAAACCTTTTTTCTTAGTTCTTGAGGTTTCTATCCTTCCCGCACTTCCCGCTATTCCTATTTTGATATCACCATTACAGGAAACTCTGAAATTCTCCTTCCAATACAAGGGTGGCAAAACTTGAGGGAAAAATCTGGCCTTTCTCATAATTTGTGTGTGATCATCTTGAGTGCTGTGTAAATTCTGATGACTTTTTTTGACCACAAAAATGCTCCTTGAGACTTTTTTATTTAGCTGAAATTGTTCTAAATACTTTTAATTGGCAATTTATTGTTTACTGGTATATTTTAAATAGGCAATTTTTGGAGATGTTTCAACAGCAAACGAAATATCTATTTAAATTCCAGTTGCTTAATAAAGATCAAAAGTGCTCATTTATTATTTTTTAATGAAAATTGAATATGAAATAAGGAAAAAGCCAAGAAAGCCTGAAGGAAAATTAAATTAAAACAGGTTCACTTAAAATATCTGTCACAGATACAAGAAAAAAAGAAAAAATTAATATTGTTTCAGGAGCTCAACTACATTTTCCAAACAGTCCCACTACATGGTTATATCACACCATAGCCACAGATTTGGTTCAACCAACAAACAATGGAAGGGACAGGTCTCCTGGAAACTACAAGCCCAAAATTTCATGTGGATCACTGTACCTGACCAAAGAAGAGGGAGCAAATGAGATCTTGCAGTCTGCCAGGAACTTCATCTTGACTTCCATTGTTGAAAGCTGAACAAGCTGAAAGTCAAGTTGAAAGTCAAGAACAAGCTCAGTCCTATCTCTAGGACAGACAGACATACATATGCCTGTCAGGACATCTTAACTCCAGTGAGACTTCAAAAGTCATGAACTAGAAGAGATTTTTCAGATGCTCCAGCAAGCTGCTTCCATATTACTGACATAAATTTTTGCATCTGAAATACAGAAGTCTTGTTTTCCACTAAAATTTTGGTCCAAAACGGTGGTTTCAGCTTACAGTAAATCTTGTGCTGTGGCAGATTGTGGGTTGCTTGTATTGTTTCATGGAAGGTAACTAAGAAAAGCACCACTGTGCAAGTTTAAATGTATTGTACTGCAGATTTATGTGTATACACATGCATTTTTTTCCATGTTGAATAACATTCCCATCCACTAAGCAAGTCACATTTTACAATTTAGAAAATTTTAAAGTGTTCTGAAATGCTTTGTGTGTAAAGAAATTAAAAATGTCTTTTGTGTAAAGAAACCAGGCAAAGAGTTCCTTTTGTAAGCCATTGAAATGTAGTTCCCTCCAACAAAGCAGCTGGACAGAATATTTTGTTTTCTCTGTTGTCTTTTTTAAGACCTGTGAAGCAGCTTTTCTGAACCTATCCATCCCTCCAACATGCCAGTCTTTCTGCTTAGTTCTGTCAATTAATTTATATTTCCTCTAACTCTGCAAAACAGGTGGAAGGGCTTTTAAGGATCTTGATTTGAAATTGAGCATAAAATGGTTGTATTAAGATAGAGCATTAAAGATGTGGCTTCTCTTAACACCTCTGACTATTGATTTAAACCCCAAAATCCAAAGTGGGTGCTTGGTCACTGCAAGCATGGGATGTGTTGCACAGGTCTTGGCTGTTCTGGGTGTTGGGGGGGCATGATTCATTTTGCTTTAGTTTTCAATTAAATGGTGTTGGGAAAGCTGAGCAAGACAAACTTCTGTGTTAATTATTTATATATATACACCTTTAAAAAAAAAAACCACAAAAAAGCTCATGATTTTTGGTACATGTGGCATGAAAGGGGGCAGAAGTTCCATCACTGAATAGAAGGAAGGCCCTGCTGCCACTGCCTACCCCATTTCCCCGTGGGGAGCCCAACCTTGCCCTCGACCCCGTTCCGGCCCAGAGCAGACTCCCCTGGGGCAGGATGTGATGCTGACAGACTGCCGTGGAGCATCCTTTTCCCAAGTGTGCTAGAGCCTGCCCTCGACGGCGGCACGCAGGCTCCCACCCTCCCATACACCTCCCCGGGGCAGGCATAGCATCGGCGGCTGCAAACTCCTCATCCCATGAGAAAGATTTTGCAATATTTGAATTAAATGATCACGTCCGAAGTCATGTACTGCTTGGTGGTGCTTCAAATTATAGCTGCAGAGCATTCGGAGTACAGCCCTTAGTGAAAATTTCGTCAGCTTTTAGTGACGGTTTTAAACTGAAAAAAAAGGTATCTGTGGAGTACTAGAATATTTATTTTCAATTAAAATGTCATCACTTTCATTAAATGTAGACTTCAGATTTATATGGAAAATAGTGTGTTTTCTGCACATGAAGGAGCGTTAAAGTTTAATTGTATCCAGCTGACCTGCCGATGTGTGCATGTGAACTAGATGGTCTTTAAGGTCCCTTTCCAACCCTAACCATGCCATACAGAGTGTGGCACGTTGAAATAGATGCTTGTGTGCCTATGGATGCACCTATACTGGTGACTTTGTAGCGGGTGTGCGTGTGCTCGCAAGCTTGCACCAGAAACAGATTTGCTACATGGCTGTGGATCAGGAGGGATGTGTTTAATGATCCTCCTGGCTGCGATCCTGCTGCTCGTCTGTCCGTGTGTCTGTGTCGAGCTATGCCCGGCCGTTCGCGCTCTCCGCGGACAAAGACGTCTCCAGTTCAGGAGTGCGGCAGCCTGCAAAGTGTGAATAATTTTCAGCGAGGAGTTACACTAAGTGGGAAAGCTTTTAGCACATTATCCACTGGCAATTGGACTATAATCTAATTGTCAGCCATCGGGTCTTAATAGAGCCTTTCTCTTTCCACCATTGGATTTGCATCTGGGAGATGCCTAATGGGTTTAAAATGCCTCGCATTTTGCTCCAATAAGCCACCTTCTCGCTGTAGGTGACATTGAGATGTTTTTGTTGCGAAATTGATCCACG
>NW_008679880.1:1544-2218 GCF_000695815.1 Acanthisitta chloris | reverse complement strand
GGGGGGCGATGTCCCCACCGCAGCAAGAGCGCCGGGAACGGGGTCTGCCCCGAAATCGGGGGCGCAAAGAGAGGAGGAATCCGGCGAGGAGAGCAATATAATTACGTGCAGCAGAGGAGAGAAAAAAAAAAAAGCGCCTGAAAGCAGGGCTGAGAGTGGCGTGAGGTTGCAGAGGAGCAGAGCTAGAGCAGGAACTGGGGAGCGTCGTAGCCACCGTAAAGTAGCGGTGCGCCCGAACGGGAGCGCTTGTCTGTCCGAGCGAATAAACACCATTCTTTACACAGGACAAACTGTTTTCATCTACAAGGAGGGGAAATAAGAACAAACAAAATATTTTAACTCCTCCCCTCCCGAGGCAGGAGTACATTCAAACCCTAAGCAGCGCCGCAGGTTACCTCGCAGCGTGGGTGCGGGCTGGAGGGTCGGACACCGATTCCGAGTAGCACCGGGCCAACAGCGGGCAGGGCGGCAGGGTGGCAGTGAGGGTCTCAGCAGCCGCCACGCGGCCACCCCATCCGTAGGCTCCTAATTAAAAGAAAAGGTGGTCCCCGTCCTCTGCACAGGCGACGGATCCGCGGAGGACGAGGGATGGGGTGCAAATGCCTGGTTATCCCAAGGGGCGGCGGGGACAAGAGCGGGTGTCAGCCCGGCTCGGTGCCGGACCCGGGTTTTGG
>NW_008679880.1:0-1470 GCF_000695815.1 Acanthisitta chloris | reverse complement strand
AGATTGGTGTCTGCGGCGTGAAGTGTGCTGCGCGGGGGCTTTTGTGAGAGAAGGAGAAAGAAAAAGGGCAATGGCCTCTCCATCACTGCGCGAAACGGTTGCTTAAAACCTGAGCGCGGCCCCTCTCCGCGCACCCCGCCCGGTCTGCATCCCTCTCCGCACATCCCGCTCGCCGACGGGCCTGGGACAGCGCAAAACCCCGCAGGGTCACAGCTCTTGTCACCCAAGGGAAGGTGCGCCTGAAACCATCCCTCTGGCTCCGCAGGACCCTAAGTTTCCCGGCGGGTTTCTTCGGGCTTCTGTTCCTCGTGTCTCGTTGCCGTCGTGATTTTGGCTGGGTGAGGAAAGGGCCGTGAAGAAGAGGTGCTCATCGTTTTCACGGGATCGGGTTTTCTCCTTGGCTTTTCAGGGATCAGAGAGACATTTTAGAGGGGGTCTGCAATCTCCCTGTTTGAAACCTGATGGCGAAACTGAGACTTAATCCTAATTAAACCTGAGAACAGAACGAGTGAGACGAGGTGTGCAGCGATTACCCGCACGCTGCTCTTTGCCGGTGCACAAGAGAGTAAGGAGATTCGTAAGCATAGGAGGGTGGGAAAAAAGGTACTCTGAAAGAATAACGAAGCCTATTGAAACGGCTCAGCCACAGCAGGCTGATGCTGGAGAAAAACACATGGAATTGCTAGATTGCAAACAAACTGTGGTGTACATTGCATGTTCCTTACATATGGATAAAGCAATAAAGAAGGATTTAATTGAAACGGGTTCAAACGAGGCAACCGCCCTGCTCGGGATCAGCAGGGTTGGCAACTCTGCTCTCGGGAGGGGGTCGGTATAGCGGTGAGAGGCGTTCTGTGCCCGGCTGCGGCGTGGACGGGCTGCTCCAGTTCTCATCCCCAGGGAAAGGCTTGCGGTCGTTATTAATTACATCCCCTTGGCTGGGGAAGCAGAGAGGCACCAAGACCACTGGAGTAGTGGTGCATCCTCCCGGCACCCCCTTGTCTTTGGAAGCATCCCCATTCCCTGGGAGGGCCATGGGCAGAGACTGCAAACCAGCCTAGGGGAGCTGGGCTCTCACCCCTTCCTCAGCTTTGGTCCCCTGATCTCCGTGTCTCTCCAGTTCCCCCCCGGCGTGGGAGGGAGCCGTAGCGAGAATTAGGTGGCCGGAGCGGTGCCCCATTCCCTGCCCACGGGGGAGTAGAGGGTGCTCTGGACGTCTAGACAAGGCTCATTTCCTTATCGGAGGCGGGGCGAGGGAAAAAACCCAAGAAAATATAGATTCTCGTGGGATAGAGCGAAAAATTGCATAGCTTAACCAAGCAAAAGAAAAGCCATCCCGTGTGGACGGACCCCGTTTAAAATAAAATAAAACGAAGCTCCTGGTTTCTCTCCATCCTGAATTTTTCATCTCCAAGGTACGAGCAGGGACTCGCAAGCCCCCAAGGCCGGTCCATCTCCCAGGGTAGCAAC
>NW_008679879.1:1671-2050 GCF_000695815.1 Acanthisitta chloris | reverse complement strand
GGGGGGGAACGGCGAGGGAGAGGAGGGGAAGGTGCTATTCCATTGATGGGCGCAGAGGATGGCTGAGGGACCATCTTCCCACCGCGGCCAGCCGTGTAACAGCTCCTGCCTCCTGGAAGAGAAACTCGGGCAACTTTTCTTTCCCAGAAATGAGAGGAGTAGTGGGAAGACCCTTCCCAGATTGTACAAATCCCCCCACACCCGGCCCCGCACATCACCATCATCCCCGCACACAAGCCATTCCCGGGCCGGGGTCCAGCTGCGGAGCGGTTCTGGAAAAAGAAAGGGAAAGGGACAAGGAGAAAGAAAGGGAAAAGGATGGAAGAGGAAGGAAGAAGAAGGGGAAAAGGAAGACAGTCTGAGCCGTGCCCGGCACGGG
>NW_008679879.1:0-1184 GCF_000695815.1 Acanthisitta chloris | reverse complement strand
CAAGGCTCCTCGGCGGGTGCAGAATGGGGAGGAAAAAAGAAAATACAAATCAAAGTTGCTGGCAGACAGATAGAATTTGGGGGTCTCTGCATCCCGCGCTGGGCGGGGGGAGCCCTCACGTTCGCTCCGCGCCGCTCCGCCGGGACCAGCGGACGGGAATGCTGAGGAGCTCCGCGGCTGACGGAGCCTTGTGCGGGGTGGGAGGTGGTACATGGGGCCCAGCCTTCCTTTGGGAAAGGACCCCTTCTTTACCCCCTCTTCCCCAGGCCTTGAAAAAGAAAGAAAAAATAGAAAAGAAAAAAATAATTCAGTCATATTTAAGAGTCCATCGGGCTCCAGCCCATCGAATTACCCAAACGGGCTGGATTTATTCCCCTGGAAGGAGGCAAAATCAATGAGACCTCTTCAAATAAACACACACACCCCCGCAATAATCACCTCCCGGATCCCCGGGTCGCGCCTGACGATCGTATTTTGCCAGTTCGGTTAATTTCGGAGCAAACTAGAATCAATTACTCGCTGTTTAATTTCCAGCGCTCATCCCTAAGCCCCAACCAAAATATTGACCTAGGCGGGTTAGATAAGTTGGGCTCTTGCCATCTGAGCCGCCTCGGTCCCGCGCGGGGCCGGGAGCGCGTCCCCGCGCGAAAACACTGCCGCGGGGTTGCGGAGCGGGCAGGGTGCGAGGGGTGGGGGTAGGAATAGCCTCCAGCATCCCCTCAGAATTATTATTTTGCCTCATTCGGAGGAAAACATGGATGGAAAACACACTTTGGAGTGTGCGGAGTGTCGGGCTGGTGTGAGGCTCTTTGTATGTAAATACTGTCCTTAAAAAAAAAGGGGAAGTCGCCCCCTCCCTCCTTCTTAAATTGTTTCCTAAAAAAAAAAGGGGAAGTCCCCCCCTCCCTCCTTCTCTCCCTGCCTCCGGCTGCCACACGCACACACACACACGCGCGAAGGGCCCTCCCCACGCCGGTAATTAACTGACACGTTATACCACTCATCACCAATGGTGGAAGCTCGGAGCTCGCCCAAAACCCGCAATTTCACATCTGCAAACACTGTCTTCATCCACTTGACTTCCAAGACCCGCCCACACGTGGCCAACCTTTCCTGGGCTTAATGTAGGTTTTTTTTCTTCCTCCTCTCGGCAGGTTCATGTGTGGGGACCAGCCTTATATGGA
>NW_008679878.1:49561-50649 GCF_000695815.1 Acanthisitta chloris | reverse complement strand
ATATTATATTTTAATGTATTTTATTTTATTAAAGCATCCATCCTGCCAGTTGCTGGTCCCAGGGCCAGGCTGCCAGCAGCCGAGCCCTCCCAGCTCAGGAGTTAATTGCAAACGATATGTAGGGCTTTTCTTAAAAGCTTCAGCTCCTGAAGTTTGGAGATTATGCAAGTCACTCAGCTTGCAGGATTTTTTTTTATCTTCATTTTTTTCCCTCTCTTTAAGCAATAAGATTTTAAACCTTTTTGGTTGCTGGAAAAAAAACCCCTTAAAGTAGAAATCTAAAAGGTTACGAGGAAACAATTCTAAATCTATAAGGCACATAAGAACCTTGTCAGGTTTGGGGTTTTTATTTGACAAAACATCTTTTATTATCAGTCTTCATCCCCTCTAAATACAGCATCATTCTCTGCTTCATCACCTGGGTGGTGGAGCAGGGCTGCTGAGCAAATCCTACCTCTCCCTTAAGCGGCAGCTGCATCTTGGAGGCAGAGGAGAGCATCTCTGCCTGCAGCTGACAGTGCAGTTTCTAAGTCTTTGGGAGAAGAGTGATAAGATGATTAAGATGATTACACCCTGAAATCCCCTTTTTTCCTCGAGTTTTGGGCTGTACAGTCACCGTTGTGAGGCCGTTGGGGCCCCTGTGGTCCCACTGGGATCAGAGCAGAGTGTGGCGTTTCGTGGCAGAGGGAAGCAGCCACCGGTGCATCCCCTTGAACATCTGCAAGACAAAATGAATTGGAGATGACATTTCCAAAAACACTGCCATGAATAATTGCCCTGTTTTGGTTTCCCAGGTTTAATTGTGAAGCTGCATGAATTAAAATAACCTCCTGGGTCTGTCTGTGCTGGGAGGGAAGCGGTTTCAAAGAGCTGCAGAGCAGTGATGAGGCAGGGATGCTCCTGCCTGGCTTCCCGGCTCAGAGCCTGAGGATGGGGATGTGCCAGGCTCAGTGGGGTCATGCCAGCTCCTGGCAGTGTGTCCTCAGGCTGCTAGTTGCATTGACCCGGGACAGGGCAGGCATCAGGCAAGCAGTGGGAGTGCTCTTTGAGCAGTGGTTGAATTTTTAAACCTCTTTGTGCAGCCCCAC
>NW_008679878.1:18679-49532 GCF_000695815.1 Acanthisitta chloris | reverse complement strand
GCGATGGGACTCGCCTGGCATGAATCCCTGTGGGCCACAGGGCAGGAGGCACACGCTCCATCGCACGTGTGCAATGAGCGTGTCGGGGCTGCCATGCCCACAGCAGGTTATCCATCCTGCCAGGAAAAAGCAGTTTTGCTGCTGTGGTGCTGTGCCACTGCAGGAAGGGCTGTAAACCTGCTCTACCTTCCCTGCTTCACCCCGTGCTTGTGTTCCCTGGAGGGAGGGGAGGTACCAGGCCTGGAAAAGCATCTGGGAAGGCAAAGCTGTGGGGTAGAGACCATGTCAGAATGACACTGGGGGCAGATCCCTGTCAGTGCTTGGTTGCAAGTGAAGGAAGTGTATTCACCGGGTAGAGATGCTCTGAGAGCACCTCTGGCATGCTGCATCCACGGGGATGCAAATCCTTCCTACAAATGCTAAAAGCAAAAAGCAGGGACCAGTCTTGCTTTCGAAGGAATATGGTAGGAAAAAAATAAATCCAATTAAATGTCCAGGATTGCGATGGGAATCCTATAACCTTTCGACTGGGCATGACATGAAGAGCCTTTTCCTGTTGGCCCAGGCAGTCAGAGGTGAAGCTGGGAAGGGGTTATTATTTCCATCTGTGAGGCAGATTAATTCTGAGGACTTCTAACTTCCCTTGCGAACGGCCTAAATTAATGTTTTAGGATTTTAGTCCCTGCCTCCTCCCACCCCCCCAAAGGCCAGACCCTGGAAGTGCCATTATGCTTCTGTCAAAGGGGCTATTTCTGGAATTGATGATATGAATGAAGCCTAAAACTCCGCTCTCATTAAAGTCTGCAGCTTATCCCGGTGTCATTCCTAAGCTGGTGGGACTCTGTGACACTGCAGGGGAAGGCTGTCATTTCAACCCAATTTTCACATCACATTTGCACAAAAATTTCCAGGCCTTGCCAGCACTTTCCACACATTTGTCAAAGCTCAGCCTCTGTCCCAGTGAGTGAAGGCTTCGCCTGGCATAAAAGCGATGGCTGCGGGTGGTGATGGGGAGCCTGTTCCTGGCTGTGGCTGTGATTCCTGGTCTGAATGACCATTCCTTGCCCTAGGAAACAGGCAGCAGAGCCGATGTGTCACCTGGCTGGATCCAGGCATTTTGATGCATTCCTATGGATGAATTTCATTGCAGGATACAAGCCTGCAGCCTCTGGTGCTGCAGGGCTGTCCTCCCCCTTGCCCACAGAGCCCTGCTCCCATCATGCTGGCTGTGCTTTTGGGGGCTCCCACCCAATCTCACAGTGACAGCAGGATGGCAGCATGTTGCCTTGGAGCCGCTGTTTCGCTGGAGCACCAGCGCTGCTTAGGGAGAGTGGGAGGAGGGGTCAGGGAAGGAGAGAGAGAGATGACAGGGAAGGAGGAGAGGAGGAATGGTGGGAGCTGCCTGAGAGTAGCAGAGCACCCAGGGAAGACATAAATATTAATCCCATGGAAGAGTATGTATCCCTATAAAGCATCACCAAGCGCTTTTCTCCGTACGTGGCTCGGTCGTTGACATGAGTGCTCGGGCACCCAGGGAAGGGACCCCCATCTCTGGGGTCAGGTGGTGCTCTCCCCATTCCCAAGCCAAATAGCCTGCTGGGAGCAGTGTGTGCACTCCGGTTCAGTGGAGACAGCCCGGGATGTGGATGGATCGAGCATTGTGCCTGCTGTCCTCTTGGTAACCACTGCCCTCGAGCAACAGCTCCCGATTTAATTCACTTGCTGGTGAATTTGATCCAAACTTCTGCAACCAAATCATAGCGAGCGTAATGCAATATCTTTTTCTTTTAATTATATTAAGCTGGGGAGTGCTGGCTAATTGCATCTGGGGCTGTTGCCTCTTAATTACGAAAGGTCAGACGCTGCAGAGCGCGGGCAGGTGGCAGGGGGATCACTGGTGGTGGGAAGGGCCTGAGGGCTCTTCTCTGTGCAAAGGCTCCTGCTCGTAACAAGTGAGTGACTTGTGGAGTTATTTTCTTTTTTTGAGGGGGGCTCTTTATCTTATGAATTTTAAGAGTCAGGTTATAACAGAAGTGTTACTGTGTATTTCTGTGTGGCAGAGGTGTGTTTTTTTTAAAGAATCTGCGAGCAGTTTGGCTGCCTGCCTTGACCGAGTTGATGGTAAAACTGTGGATTTTTGAGAATACACTGGGGTGAGCAGGTGACCCTGAAAAGCAAGGGGTGTCTCTGACACCCATGGAATGGAGCAGATGGGGTGATCACCTGTTGTGTGCACGTGAACCCCATTATGAATTTGTTTTTAATATCAGCCCTGCCTGGCATGAGGAGAGGGCAGGACCCCCAGGGCCAGGTCCAGTCTCAGCTAATATTTATCTCATGCACTGAGGACTGTGGGGTCAGCTTGGCACTGGGGAGGTGGCAGTGCCACCACTGCCCCTCGCCTTGAGTGACTTCCTCCTCCTTCTTGCCTGATCTGCTGGTGCTTCCCAAAGGCCCTTTGCCCCTTCCCTGCCTGTGCTGCAGCAATGAGAGGCATTCAAAAAAGCACCTTCTACTTTTGCTAATTGAAGAGTTTCCCTTTGTCAGCCTCTCAGCTCAAAGGAGGGTCGGTACAAAGCTATAGCCAGAGGCACTTTGTGTGCCTCTGAAAATCCCATTAGCAGAAGAAAGAGCTTGAAGTTTCATTCAGCTGGAAAAAAAAAGAAAGAGGGCAAAAAAATAAAATAACACCCTCCAACCTTCTGATCTATCAGCTGCACATTAACATACTGCCCTCGGCACTGCCGGGGTCCTTGTCCTAGGAATATTTAATCAGGCTGAAGTGTTATATTGGACTGAGATGTATGTGCTTGAGGGAGTGATATGCTGATAAGTGGGTATGCAGTTAAAGCTGGGGAAAAAAACTTGCCATCAGCAAATAAATCCCCGTCCCACTCTCTGGGTTCCCTTCCTTCCCCAGGTTGTTTTCCTGCCTGCGAATGTTTGTTCCTGCAAGAGGAATTGGAGTGTGGGGAGGCAGAGATCAGCCCTGAGATGGGAGCACAGACAGAGCTGGGGGGACAGGATGGGATCAGGGGACCTTCAGCATTGCCGGGGTGGGCAGTTTGGGGGGCCCATGCCTGGGACAGAGGGTGTTTGGGCAGGTGGGGGCTGCCTGCACCACGGGGACCCTCTGCTGGGTGTATAGAGCTGGTGCTGATCCCCACATCTCCCTCCTGGCCACACTTCACACCTCATGTGTGGCAGGTTGTGGCATCTCGGGGGCTGCACTCTCCTGTCTACCCTCGGCTTGTAATTAGTCACTGATGATGGTGCCAGCAGGCTAATGAGCATTGAGTGCCACCCATGGCTTTGCTGTCTGTGGTGTGCCAGAGGAGGACAGGGAGGGTACCAGGGGTGCCATCCCATGCTCTCCTGCCGTTTCAGCCCTCGCTCAACCCCCTGTGCTGGACACTGGGCTGCACACTTTGGCTCTGCTCTGCTGCCCTGGGTCTTGGAGAAGATGAGATCAGTGTCTTCAGACCAATGCACATTATGGTTGTGTGCCCATCTCTGCTTGCTCTGGAGCTTGCAGTCCCCAACCAGCAGCAATTCTTGCCCACCAAGGCAAAAGCATCACCAGCTGGGATAGAGCACACAGAGGAGAGCCAGGCACAGTTGCAGGGTCTTCTCCACTGCCACTTGCATGAAGCTTTGCCTGTCTGGGGAAGTGTCCATCTGTCTCTGCAGGTTTTGACCTAACCAAGCTGGCTGCTCCTGAACCTCCTCACTTCCCTGCTGCATCTCTCACACAGCCCATGCAGACACACACTCCTTCTGCCACTCAGTTGGGCTCTTACAGGATATTTTTTAAATTCTTTATGTTCTCAAGGGCTTTGCACTTCCTTGCTGGCAGAGCCCTGGATGTGGCTGGTTCTGCTGAGGGATGCTTCCCAGCCCCTCAGGCCAGGGAATGCCTGTGGATCCCCCGCAGCTACTGCCCCCTCCTCTAGCTGCCCTCCTTGCTTGCCCCCACAGGACTATATTTGGGCTAAATATTCCAGCCCATAGCCCCAACCTGACAGTTGGAATGTCTATCCCGATATCTTGTAAACATTTCTTCTGATTAAAAGATCCAGATTGCCGACGACCAAACCGTGACTCAGCCCCATGTGATTTCCCAGGAATTCACCCAGGATGGGTGGCAGGAGCTGCCAGCTCCAGCCCTGCAGGCCCAGTGGGGAGGCACCTGCTGATTCATCCTCACCTTCTTCTTCCCCAGCCAGATAACGCTACAGCACGGGCTCCCAAACACCACCCGCTACCGTGTTGCAGTGAAAACTCTTGTCTGACAAGGGCCATGCTTATTTTCCTAAAGCCTGGAAGCTGCTGCTGGCACCCAGGCAGGAGCATGGCCCTGCTGCCTGTGGTTTCTGGCAGTCGATGGGGTGTTTTCCATGTTAGGCTGGAAGATAACCCCGGCACCACTTTGATCCTGGATTTCCCATCTCTGTGTTCCAGGCAGCCAGGAGGTGTCTGGAAACACCCCCTAGAAGGATGCAGGAATTGGGTACCAGCTTTGAACCATCCCTGTGGGGATGTGCTGCAGCAGCACATTTTATTCTACCCCAAAAGCAATAGCATCCAACATCTGTCCCAGTAGCTCAGCTCTTCAAAAT
This sequence comes from Acanthisitta chloris, assembly GCF_000695815.1. NCBI lineage: Eukaryota > Metazoa > Chordata > Aves > Passeriformes > Acanthisittidae > Acanthisitta > Acanthisitta chloris. Next base: position 44,913 of record NW_008679878.1, on the reverse strand, counting down.
TGCTCTGAGAGGCAGCAGACAGGGTAGGGAATAGCTCTGCTGGCCCTCACAGACTTAAAAGCTTTTAGGCAGTTTGTTAATGGTTTTGGCAGTCTTAATTTGGACTGGGAATGAAAAGTTCAAGAAGTGGCTTGAGGGAAACGCCTCTGGGATGAGCTGTGACATGGTTAATAGAAATTGTAATGTTGTTAAAGTGCTTTTCTGTAAAATGCCAGGAGAGGAAATTAACAGTGTGGGGTTTTTTAGTTGGTTTTTTTTCCCTAAAAGTTGATATCGTTCATTTAATTTAATTTTTTAATCCATCACATCAGCACTCAGCACTCTTGCCATGCAACTTCCATTTTAGAGTGGTTTTCACATTAGCTGTAGCCACTGATGTCACTATGGGGATAACACATCATCACTTTGCTGTGCAGGTAGCTAAACATGCAAAACCAGGTAAAGCCTAACCTAGGGAAGCTGGTGCACTCCTGGCCTTAAAGACCAGGATAACCTTTCTGATTCAGTGGTGGCTGCTCATGGCTGCTGCTCTGGGTCTGTTGTCTCCTTGACGGGTGCTGTGCAGGTGGTTTGAGAGGGTCAGCATGCTGGTGATCCTGCTCAACTGTGTGACTCTGGGCATGTTCCACCCCTGCGAGGACATCGCCTGTGACTCGCCGCGCTGCAGGATCCTCCAGGTATGGCCCAATGCTGCTGGGAGTGTAACAGTGACCTGATTGATGTGGAGTGGGAAGGACCAGGCTGGCTCCAGCCACAGAGGAAGTGACTTTGTGTCCCAGGATGACCCTGCACTGGCTATCCTGTCAGCACTTGCAAAATGCTGGTTTTGGTAATCATATGTGGACACACACTGTTATCAGGCAAAGCTCCTGCCAGGCTGTGTTAGCCTTGCTTGGAGTGCTTGGGGAGGGTTAACCATCTAGTGTACAGTGAAAGCAGAGCCCAAAATGTACTTGTCCCTTTATCCTGGCATTATGGGTGCTGTTGGGCCATCTGGGTTGGGAGAAGACACAGCGCTGCCCTCAGTGCAGCCTCTGCCCAGGGATTTAGCTCTTGTTGGTGCCAGAAGAGACCTTGTTGGACTTAGGTCTCTAATTCCTTCCCCTTGTGCAAGTGTGCAGGAGCATTCCTCCTCCCTTCCTTTCTTTTACAGAGCTTTGATGATTTCATCTTTGCCTTCTTTGCTGTGGAAATGATCGTCAAAATGATTGCACTGGGGATTTTTGGGAAGAAATGCTATCTGGGAGACACATGGAACCGCCTGGACTTCTTCATTGTCATCGCAGGGTAAGTCTGGTGTGGCAGGTCCCATTCTTCTTGTGCCTGTGTTGTTATTTATGGCGCTGCTTGGCAAGCACTGGATTTGGGGGAGTGGCTGCTTTGCAGTGGTGAATGCTGGGGGCACCAGTGACATTGGTGTTGTCCATCCCAGCTCCACAGCAGGGATCACTTTCCAGGCTGCAGCCTCTTCTTGGGTCCTCTCTGTAGCTTGAGGGAGAGCTGGGGCTAAACTTATGGAGAGAGCAGGGGAGGGTGACAAAAGTTGTTTGTGGTGGATTTTGGCCAGCCCATGCCTTGGGGCTCCTTGCTGGGTGCTGGGCTTGGCTCCTCTCCCTCCAGCCCACTAGTGGTTTTGGTTTCCATCGCTGGAAATGGACAGTTGGGATCACAGAGCAGTGTGCCAGGAAGGGTCGTTCACCGAAAGTTGCATGATTTCCCTCATTATGATACCTTTTTTTTTTTTTGAGGGAAAGCAACCAAGTTTGCCTTTTTGAGTGTTTTCCTTTCAGAGGCACCTGGTTTGAATTAAAGGCTCTTCCAGCACCCGAGAGTCTCCTGGCAAAGGCTGGAAATCCACATGAAAAGTCCTTGGCTACCAGCCAATGAGCTGAGTTTCTTTGACACACGAATCTCTCACTGGCCCTTGCCTCCCCTCCCTGCCTCAAGAGCCCCAAGACCTTTGGGAAAACAGTGGGTTTTCTCCTTTTTCGATAGAGCTAGAGATCAAATTTACTGGATTTTCCTGGAAAGGAACAGGGGCCCTTCCCAGCTTGTTTGAATAGCATGGGTTTGGTGTGCCCCAAGAAGGGGCAGCACTGTAGTGAGTTCTGCTTATGGTCCGTTGCTGGCCCACAGGGACATGGCACATGTCTCTGCTGGGGAGCTGGGAGAAGTAAAATGGTGGCCCAGTAAAACCAGTAAGGTGATGCCAGGTCTCCCACTGTATCCTTGGCCTGGGAAACTGATTGTTGTAGAGATCAAAAGATGCAGTGAGGCTCAGACCCAAAGTGGGGTCAGAGATGGAGGGCAGAAAGTCCAGGAGCTGTAACTGTCCCTGTAAACTAAACCCATCTTCTGCTAGAGGCCACAAGCTCTTGTTTTCCAGCTCCATCAGCCTCTGGCTCCTCAGGTTAGGAGAGAGCTCAAAGTTTCCTTCTGATGTATCTGAGCATTGTTAGGGGTTGCTGCTGTGGGATATTGGACAAGTTGAAATTTTGGGTCCAGTCAGGTCTGATAGGGTTGTGAACTCCAGCAGCATAGCCAAGGGCTGAAGCCTGCTAAGACACCCTTGTATTCTTTATTTCTTCTAGTTTATTGTGTCTTATTCTGGAATTAAGTTTGATGAGGAGTCCGACCCAAGCAATGCCAGACATGCCACTTAGGGAGCCATGCTTATGGATGCTGTGCTACTCTCAGCTCCACTGCCCTGGGGTGTTGCTGCCTTGCCCTCCCAGCCTGGTTCTGACTTTGCCTGTTGAGCTTGCAAAGCCTTTGGAGGTGGAGTTATCCCTCATGTGCTTCTGTGGAGATTCCACCATGATGGGACCTCACTCTAGAGGCACATCAGCAGAGACAATCCTAATTCCTATGCCAAAATATCACTACTTTTTGCTTAAGCAGGCATCAAACCTCCTGCCAATCTACTGCACCTGGGTGAGTGTTTGGGTGTGTGAGAGCTGCGTCCTTCCCAGGCAGAGCTGGATCATGGCACTGACCCCTGCTGCAGCAGCTGCCCCTGCATCCCCGATGTGTGGAGGCATTGGTTTGCTGCAGAGGTTTTGGCAGCCTGACCGCTCTTGTGCCTCCTGCCAGGTCAGCTTTGCCTCTTGCTAAATGATGGCTCTTTCTTTCATGTGCATGAACTGTTCCCATCTGGGTCCTGTCAAAAACAATTCAGCTGGGAAAGGATCGAACTGGATTTAAATACAAAGTGGAGCCTCTCCTCCCCTAGTGCCTGCTTTCTCGGCTCTCTTTTGTGCCCTTGTGCTCTCCTCCAGCCCTAGCCCCTCCATCCTGCAGTGCTGCATCCTGCTTGGAGCATCACTGCAGTCCTGGAGGGTCTGCTGAGTGCCAGGGAAAGCTGAAGGGACTGCAGGAATGGGCAACTGCTGTAGCAGAGAATAAAGTAAGGGACTCAAGTCCATTACTAGACCCAAGACATAGGTAAAAAGCACTGTGAGACATGCAGTATACCAGGGCTGTACACTCCCATGGGCACAGCATACATAGAAATCCTTTGCAACCACCACCAGTATAGAAGAGGCTTAAAAAAACCCAAAAAAACCCCTTATAGTATTTAATCTTCCCCATTCCTTGGGAAGCTTGTGGACCTGACAGAGGTTGTCATTGTAGAGAAATGTTTTGGAGTATGTTTGCCCCAAATCTGCCACTTGGGAGGGCTGGGAGAGCCACTCGGGTGCTGTGCTCGCTCCCACCGTAGTGCTGGCCACTTCCATGGGATGCCATTAAGTACTTCTCAGCTCTGTTAAACTGTCCAGACCAATCTCATGAGCTCATGGAGAGTAAATGACTTCTTTGTGACAATATAATGCAATTAGTGCTAATTGTAGAGTGTGTAATGTCTGCAACACATCTCTGTAATTACAGTAAAACTTGCTGGAGATGAGAATAGCACTGTATTATCAAAACTCTGCTGGGTGAAACACGGATTTGGCTGTAGGTTACAGAGTTGCGTGGGGAAAAGGGGAGAAAAAAAAGGTGATGAATGGCATAATTATGTTGCGTTATTTTGAAAGGAGAGGATTTGGGGAGTTTGCTTGTAAGGGAACACTTGAAGGTTAACAGGCATTGCAAGCAGTTCTTGCCCTCTGAAGATGATTCAATGTAATTTTGACCTCTCCCAGACGCAGATGTATCGAGGATGGATGCTTGTTTACATCCAAAGTATGCAGAAGTGTTTTCAGTGTAGTGCTGACTGAGGCTCAGGCTGGTGAACCAGAGCTGTGGGATGGAGATGTGTCCTGACTTGATGTCTCCCTGGCCATTACAGGGCCTAGCACCCACTCCCCTCCGGGCAGGGTGCAGGGACCTCTCCTCTCCTCTGGTCGGGAAGGTGGAAATTGGGTAGCCACAGATCAAGATCTCCCTGCTGCTCAGCTGGAGCCAGTCCCAGCATCACACTTTGCTGCAGTCTAACCAGCTTGCAGGACATCAGCTTGTTTTGGCTTTGGTCAGATAAGGACTTCCTGAATCTCTGTATCTTTATGGATTGAATTGGGCTTTAAGCCATCCTCATCAAAAACCCCCATGATGTGATTTTGGGGTTATCCTGTTGCAGGACCAGGAGTTGGACTCTGATCCTTGTGGGTCCCTTTCAGCTCAGGAGATTTTGTGATTCTATTCTATGATTCTAACCTCAAAAACAAAAATCTGCAGTGGTTAATTGTTTTCCCAGGACTGAGCTTTACACCAGGGGATAATCTGGTGTTGTAAGAGCTTACAGGGGCTCCTCTTTGCCTTCTCATGCCCACGTTCCTGCTCCCCACCAAGCAGGACTGTGCATCATTCCATGCTGGAGCTGTGCAGGTCTGTGGTTACTCTGGGCTCACTCAGTTGTTTGGCTGAGGCTGTGGAGTCCTTTTTGTGCTTTGCTCATTGTAATGGTAAAAAGCCTCTTCAAAGACTTTGTAGGAAAGTTAAACACTTCTGGAATATTTTGCTTACAATTGGTGAGGAGCTGAGGCTGGAGGTGGTTGGCAGGCTGCTTTCCTCAGGAACAGAGACTCTATTTCTTTCTCTCTTTGCTTCCTGAACACTTCTTCTAATGCTTGTTATGATTTTTCTCCCTCTGTTGAAGGCTATATAAAACAGTGATCTCTGCTGAAGCCTTCATAAACAACCCTTAAGGATTTCTTACTCCCTTCTGCTTTTGAGTGCTGAATTTCAGGGATGAAATATGCTGCAGGAAGCCTTGCTGTGTTCATAGGTTACAGGAGAGAAAGGGATGCTGCAGTCTCCACTCCATCCCTGCTCCATCTAAGTCTGGTTGGGGTCTGAAAAAACCAGGATAAGGGTGTTAGTGTTGCACTGGTCTCCACAGGGAGCTGTGATCCCATGGCTGCAGCAGCCAGAGAGATGCAGCTGGGTGCTCTGGGTGAAGTTTCCAGCACGTGGCCTTCACCCCAGAGTGCTGGGTCGCTTCACAGGCAGGCAGGGCTCCTCTGAAGGGCACTTCAGCTATATGAGGCTGATCAAGGGGCTGTTTCAACTCTCTGGTTCAGACAGAGGGAAGGAAAACGCTGGTGTGGGACTGCCTACAGGAGCCCCTGCTGCAGCCTCCCGCTGCGCCACAGGCAAACGCTGTTCTTTCCCTGTGTGTTAGTCCCTTCATCTCTCAAAACCATGCTGCTTTTTCATCCCTTCTGCCTAGACAGATCCCTGTCTCATGAGGACCAGCACCTCAGGACGTGGCAGCACGGTGCCCTCTGTGCTGCCTGGGCACCCCGAGCGCCGCGGGGTAATTGCCCGTGTAAGCGTTCGATTTGCGCACACAATTGCCCAATGTGCAACCACAGCTGCACAACTTGGAGCTGCAGGGAAAGCTGCACCAAACCTGCTCCCAGGAGCCTGGCCCTCTCTCCTCTGAGCTTTCCTGGGAGCTGGGAGCCTCCTCCCAGGGCCCCAGTGTGTCCTGACGAATCCCAAATTAGGTGCTTTTTGCTCTGAGTGGAAGCACCAGAACCACATCCAGCCAATACTCATGTTGACAAACCTCCAGGAGTTCAATATCTGGGGTTGAGTGTTGCAATTTAATGCTTGAAGTTACTTTTAGGAGGATGAAGAATGGCCAAGACCTGGGGGTTGACAAAACCCATGGCTGCAGATGCTCTCTGCTCTGTGTCACCTTCCCACAGCCTTCGGAGCAGAGCATCCCAAGCAAGCTGTGTCCCTGACTCAGAGAAACCTGCTGGGTAAAAGAAACCCCTCAGCAACCTCCCTCGCAGCTGAGCTGACTCAAACCCACCTGTGAAAAGCCTTGGGTTTGTAAGTTTTAGGACTTTTAAAAAGATAATTGTTTAGTTTCTTTCAGTACTTCAGCTGAACTTGCGGCTGCTGCTTCAAAAGCCTCATTAGTCAAGTGTCCTGGCTGGGACACATGGTGCACTTGGATCCAGCAGGCTGCAGGGTTCACACTTTCTCCAGTGCTATTCTTTTTCTTCTGTTCAGCTTGATTAAAATGAGTATTTTTAAAATTAAGCAACACCCACGAACGCGGTGAGACTTGTGAGGCTCAAAAAGCAGCCCCTGAGTGAAGGCAGAGCACAGCCAAGCTGGTGAGAGCTGGGAGGAAATTTCATTCCAGCTTTCTGAAGATGCAGTGCTGCCTAAATAATTTCCCCTTGTGTTTTCCAACACCAATGGCTTAATATCACCCAGTGATGGCTGTGCTTTGTAGATAAAGGGTGTCTATATGCCCAGTTTTGGAAGCTTTTTAGCACTGAATAAATCTGAGCCTATCTCTTGTCGGCAGCACAGTGGCTCTGTGCAGACAGAGGGTGGGCAGCTCTTGGGGGTGGCCCTGCCTGGAGCCATTGCTGCTTTGCCACTGGTTCCTTGTGTGACTTTTGTCACATCCCCTGGCTGTACAACATCCCCGCACCCAGCTGTGAAAGGGGAGAGTTTTCCTCAGAATGCACCCTCAGCACAAACACCGTGTGTGACAGTGCTCAGTCTTCACACCATCTTCTATTTCCTGAGTAGGAGTGATCCCAGGGATGGGAGCAGAGTCAGGGCGAGAGCAAGGTGATTTAGAGAAGCAATGCTGGCTAGGTGTGGGAAGGACTTTGCTGGAATTTCTGTGCTCTGTTAGAGGCTGACTGGATAAGCACAGCCCCTTCAACCTGTCCTGTGATGCCCTGAGCATTGCTTCTGTGAGCCCTTCAGCGCAGGCAGGGGTGCTGCCTGGCACTGTGCTCACAAGATCCTTTGGAATGCTTTGGGTTTTATATGAAAGAAACCCCAGCATGCTCCTAGCCTTGCTATTTCCAGGCAGGAGGGAAATTAATTTCAGCTGCCTGGTCCATCCTGAGCCATCCCTTGTGTCTGTCTGCTGAGTCCTGGGAGTTTTCCTGCTTGGAGAAGCATTTGCCAAAGGTTTGCATCAGCTCCCTCTCTGCATCCCACCACCAGCCCGTTGTACGTCTGGCTTTGCAGATGCTCCACTTTTATTCTTAGAAAGTCCTAAATATTTCCGCTTTCCTTCTGAATAACTCCAGCGATTGGGGGTTGTTCTGACGAGCCTCGGCGTTCGCTGTGAATCCGTCCTATTTAATGCCGAGTATCTTTCTGAGCCTTTAACTTGGCTGGGCACCAGGTTGGTGGCAGTGGTGCTGACAGGCATCATGCTTTCTCCTCTGAACAGAGATGACATTTGAATTGAGGCTTCATCAGGAGCCTTTTACACTGCAGATTTCCAATGCGTAAATGCTATATATGCTGGTAAATGTACCTGTCACCTCACCAGCTGGTGACATCCTGACATTTGCTCTCCCTGGGTATCTTCCCTTGCCAGGGATGTGGATTGATTTCTCCCATGCATCCCCTTACCTTGGAAGGTGACCTTAGTGCTGGGGACTGGTGATGTTCTCATTGGACTTGCTCTTCAGTGACTGAGTTTTAGTGGCTTTTTTTTTCCCCAATACTGGGTTCTCTTAAGGCACCTGAGCTGTTGCTTACCAGCAAGGTATGGATCCTGTAGTCTGTGTCTGGGGCTGAGCTTGTGGTGCTGTAACACTGGTGCTGGTAGCAGTGTCCAGTGACAGAGGCAGGAAAACACCTATTTGCTCTTGGCCTTGGTGTTGAAGTATTTGCTCAAGCCTCTGGGTTGCTGGTTGGTTGGTTTCTTTAAATTTGGCATTATAATTGTTCTTTAGTATGTTAAATCAAAATGCATTTTACAACATGCCCTTTGCAGCTTACACACACACATCTCTGGAAGAGAGTCTGGAGCTGTCATTAATCAGAAAATGATTTGTCGTGGTGCAAATAACCATGGGCTGCTCTGAATTTTGCTGGCAGCCTCTGTTTTAATAATGGATGAAAGAAAAGCTGTGTGTTTGACATGGGCTTTTTACCTGAATGTTGCTAATAATGAGTGAAATTTGAGAGCCATAAAAGCCAGGGAAATCATTGTCCCTCTCCTAACCTTAGCCAAAGTGTGCCCGATGCAGTGAGTCCTGTGTACCAAGGAAGGGACTGGTTTTGTCACTGGGGCCAGGTGGGTTTTGTGGAAATGTTGCCTTCTTCTCTGGTCAGAGGTTGAGAACAAATTCCTTGCATCTGTGTGTGTCTATCCAATGTCCATCCTCTGGGACTGTCCCACAGCTGTGGGTGTCAGCTAAATACAGAGGAATATGTTGAGGTTATTTTGATCTTAGGTATGGTTTGATCATCATCATCCTCAATAGAACCTATTGGATAAAGTGCATCAAGCATGGAGTCATGTATTTGGGGGCTAGAAAGAGAAAGTCTTCTCCATCCCTGGTACCCCTCACCTGCTGAGGGCTAGGAGCAGGCCGAGTGAGTTTGGCTGACTGCAGCAAGAGCAGAAATCTCCAGTGTGCTGCAGCCATGGCAAACCCAACAGAGCATGGATGGATCCTGTGGGATTTCCAGCAGGGAGGGAGGGGAACAGCACCGATGCCTTTGTGCAAGGTGCCAGCAAAGCCTCCTCCAGAAGCTTTGATGCCTAATCAGGTGAGATTAATTCAGGCCAGGGCAAGTGTGGAGAATGTTCGTGACTGGGAAGCAGAGAGCCTGTCTGAGAGATGGGACTGGAAGAGCTTGGTTTGTTTGGCTTTGCAAAATCAAGGCTGAGAGGAGATGTGATTTGTCCTCTGTAAATACATGGGTGGGTAAACATCAGGGACAAATAATAATAAGTAGCTAGAGAAGCTACTTAAAAGACAGCACTGCTGTAAGAATGAATGGATATGAGCTTGTCCTCAATAAATTCAGGCTGGAAGTTAGGCTTCTAACCATCAGAGTCAGAGGGAGGGAAGCACCCAGCTAGATTTGAGATGGAGCTTGATAATTTTTGGGAGAGATTAATATCCTGTGGTTGCCTGCGGCAGTTGGAGCCTGACTATGTGGGGAGCCTTGTGGTCCTCTTCCTTGTCCTTGCTTGGCTCTGCCTGTTCACATATGCTTTTGGGCAGAGCTCTTGGGTCTTCCTGCAGCCAGAGAGCCTGGAGGTGACATGATGGGTGGCCCCACTGCATTTAAGCAGAGGTGCCATAAGCAGAGCGAGATGGTGTTGGGACACCCTAAGGTTTTGCAGCAATCCAGGTGCATCCTAAGGCTAAGTCCTATGAAGGCTGCATCTCCATGTTCTGAGCTGTGAAATAACCCCATCACACACCATGTGGGAGCACTGGGAGGTTCCTCAGCCCATGTTTGCCCCATTTGTTATGTACAAGTGTCATCAGTTTTGGTCCCACCTGCCAATGTCCTCTGCTGGGCAGAGGTAGCAGAGCTCAGTGTCCTGTGCTGCTCATCTCCTGTGCCCCACAGAAGTGTCTGCACCAGGGCAGGCTCCTCTTCTTTTCAGGGCTGTGATGGTGCTCAGCACAACGAACTCAGATTCATTAGAGTATCTGTAAAATTGTTGTTAGAAACAGGGCTGTGTCTGGAAATTGCCCCCTGGAGCGTGCAGGGACTTTCAGCAGCTTCTGCCTGGCCCTGTGCAAAAACAGTAACGAAGCAGATGAGAGAGATCTGTGGCTGTGTGAGCTGGTATATCACATTCTCCCTCATTGACTTTATTCTGATACGCAAACAACCCTTAATTAATTCCTCTGGCAAACTTTCCTGATGGGAGAGATGCAGTAACAAGTCCCTCTGTGAGCAGTTGGCATTTAATGTTTGCTTTATAATGTTTGATAATCTAACATTTCTCCACAAGATCCTTGACGCTGCTCCGTGTTCGTGTCTTTCACAGGATGCTGGAGTATTCCCTGGACCTGCAGAACGTCAGTTTCTCAGCTGTCCGCACCGTCCGCGTCCTGCGGCCGCTCAGGGCCATTAACAGGGTCCCCAGTAAGTCAGATCCTCATTTCTCCCTGTTGATGCAAGATCCCTCTATCTGTGCCCCAAAGATGGAAGAACAAACACAGATGCTTTGGTCTTACATCACAGCTCAAACATTCACCCAAGCCTCGCAGTGCTGGGTTCTACCTCCACTCTCTGAGTTCCAGTGCCTGTCACTCTCCTGCTTTAAATAATATTCCTTTTGACATCTGTAGCATCAGAGATGAGTCAGTAAGATATCCAGGACTGTCATCATACACCTTCTTTTCTCATCTGAAGAGGGTCTGAGGAGGCTGCTAAGGGGAAGGGTTCCAGGTGATAGGAATTGACTGAGCCAACAGCCTTAGCCAGGCAGCACATGTAGAGCGCTCTGAGTCATGCTGCTCCCACCCTCCTGGGCTACTCCACCCTTTCCTGGAGAAACTGGGCTGAGGAAATCTTGTTGTGTCTGGAGATAGCCCCCTGGGAGGTGTTGAGGACCCAAGAGGTGGTCTGTACAGCCCAAACCCCCAATATTTCCAAACCATGCCTGGGTGGAATGGGCAGTGCCTCTTCAGTCCTGGTTTATCAGGTCATGAACGAGGATCTCAGCCCCATTTCAAACAGCAGTGGGTGGCACTGCCAGCTGCAGCATGGCAGCCTAACCCTGTACTTAGAGAGTCACTGGCTATTGCAAGCCCACCCCAACTGCTCCATGTCCATTGCCCCATGCTGGGAAAATCCCAGTGTGTCATAAGAGGCACTGAGCTCTGTCCCTCTTGGATGCTGTACAGATCAGGTATGTAAAGTGTAAGTACAACTGTACCAGCAGCATTGTTTTCCTTGTCCTACAATCCTGGTCATCAAATCCAGCATTGTTTTAGCCAAATTAAGTCCAAGTCTACACTCCCCTATCTGAGCTAACCCAATGCCTTGATGAGAACTAATCAGCTTCAGTTCTTTCTGCCAATGCTGGAGGTGCCTGGGATCTATTTATTTTCCTGCTCCTGACTCTTGAACTTAATCTGGCTTTGCTGCTGCTGTTTCAATCATTACAGAAGCTTCAGAATCCTGTTTGTAATGGTTGGGGGTTTTTTATCTCCACTGCTGAACTGGTGGATAGCTGAATTTATCCGCCACTGTCTAACTGGGGATGTAATTCACTTAATGTGTTTGGAAATCCTGGGTAATTTATCTTGGCTTCTCTGCAATGTAGTTATAGTGGGATAGAAATGTAAGGTGGGAAAAATTAAAAAAGAGCTTTGCATGATGATCAATGCAGTAACCACAGAAAGTAATTTCAGTTAATTAGGAGTTGATGCAAGGTGGTTGTTCCCCAGTAAAGAAGTAGAAGAAAAACGCTAATAGAGGAAGTGTCAGCATCAGGATGAGAGAAAAAGTCTTCCTGAAGTATCAAAGTAAAGGATGCAATAGTAAAGCTTTCTTTAAATAAAAGTCAATATAAGCAAGTGAGAGAATGCAGAACATGGGGAAAGGAGGAGAGTGAGAGATGAGCAGAATATTACAGAGATGTCAGATGAAATCAATTTTTTTGTGTGTAAATGTCAAGTTGAAGTCACCATCAATTTGTCTTTGTTACAGAACTGGCTGTTCCTGAACTCGTGAGAATTAACTGCTAGAGAGAGTCCTGTATTTTAGGGAAGAGAGGGCATTTAGGGTGGATGAGGGGAACTAGGAAGGGGACAGAATTTTGATATATACTGAGTAGAGAAAGAAATATGATTGTGCTAAGGAGGTTGTCAGAGTTTGGTCTCAGGGAAGAAAGGAGACATATAATTACTATAAAACTTTGGAAGAGAAGAGGACTTGAGATGAGGGGCAGGGAAGGTAGGTTGTGTGCCCAGGAGCAGGGCATGCATGAAGGGAGGTGTCTTAGGGGCTTTGGGGGGAAACCAAAGGGGACTGGGGAGGTGTATGTAGGTGATGAGGACAGTGGTAGGAAGGCAGTGGCTCTCAATGGAAGGAAAAGTATCAGTGGAAAGGCAAAGGACAGGAGGACATAGCTGGAATAAGACAATTCAGCATGGACTTTCCCTCTTTGCCTCAGGTATGCGCATCCTGGTGACACTTCTTTTGGACACGCTGCCCATGCTGGGGAACGTCCTCCTCCTCTGCTTCTTCGTCTTCTTCATCTTTGGCATCGTGGGAGTCCAGCTGTGGGCAGGTTTGCTCAGGAACCGCTGCTTCCTCCCCGAGAACTTCAGCATGTGAGTCTGCATGGGCAGCACAAGTGTCTCCCTAGCTTGAGAGAGTCTGTCCCTCCAGGAGACAAGGGTCTTCTCTGCCAGGAAGTCCTTCTCTTCTGTAATGCTCCCTGCTCTTAAATGCCACCACCACGTCTGCTTTTGGGCACAAATGGCCAGAACAGAGCGAGCTGTCACAATTTTCCATTTGCATTTGCAGGCTGTCCTTAACACTCAGCCAGCACTTGGGAACCTCTCTGATTGATAAAAGCCTCCAAAACTCCCCTGAGAATGGGAGTTCAGGCTTTCTAAATTTGGCATATCATTAATGTGTGACCTTTTCTGTGTGGAGATATTCAGGTCTGAATCCCATTCAGCAGCTGGTAGTGTTTATTGGCATGACATTTGTAGTCCCACCTAAACCCCAGGGAAAGCTGATGGAGCTACCATGCATTTTGTGATGCTAGGTGCTTTTCAGTCTCAGAGCAAGAGATTGTCCCTGTCCCAAAGTGTTAATTTTCACAGACTCCTGGATTTTAAGGCCGAAAGGACTGTTGTGATCAAGTGGGCACCCAGGCCCCTGGCCAGCCAGCTTGCCCAATGTAGGACTGTTGGACAGAGGTTGAAATATCTGGTAGCTGAGAGTCCCTTTCAGACCTGAATTTCCATACCTGTTTTCCTACCTGCCTGCTTTTTTCCATCACCTCCCTCCCTTCAAATGCTTGGAGAAGGGCAGGTGACTGCAAACCCTTGATGGCTCTGCCAAACTCTGGCACCCCCATCGCCTTTCATCGGTTTGTTGACTCCCTGGAGTTGTTCTGGCTGGATCCACACCTGGATGGAGGAATCCTACAAGTCCAAAGCCTGTTTCTTGCACACAGCAGGACCATGCTGCAGCTGCTGTGGCTAGGCTGGCTCAGGTCTGGAGCTGGCATGATGTACCTTCTATGCTCTCCTACTCATCTCCTTATTACAACTGCTGCCCCTCTTGTAGGTTGTGCCCTCAAAGGGCTGTTGGGAGAGCCATTACCAGGGCATGTCTCTGTTAAGTAAATGGCAGCAGAGTAGGGGAACTGCTTCACCACCAAGTAAATCCAATAGAGCCACAGGTTTGGGTGCTGTTTAATTGAGCCAGAATTCCAGGGGTTTAGATAAGCTTTGAAGGGTATTACAGGCAATTCTGCAGGAATTAACCAGGCTGAACTAGGCTTAAAAATATCTTTGCGAGCTTTAGTGGGAGTCCTGGCAGCATTAAGGAGATAGTATGTGCAGAGCAAGGAGCCAGTTTCTGGCTGGCCATGGGTTATTTCATCTCCCTGAAGAGAGTTTTTGCCTGGTTTGCTCTGGTAAGGCCACCCTCAGAGGGAATTTAAAGCTTATCTATGGGTTGAGCAGGCACTACGAAGTGCAGAAGAAGGCCTTGTCTCACTCTGGTTTTTAGGAAGCTTGGGAGGTCCTTGTATATAGAGTCTCCCCAAGCAATTCTCGGCATTGACAGGAGATACAGGAGCTTAAACGGACTGATTTCCATCTTACTGCAGCAAAGACATTTCAGAGAAGCCCTGCTGGGTTGAATCCTACTCTTAGTCCCCTAAAGTCAAAGCCAGAGCACTTCCAGATGGAGCCACTCTTAATAATGCAGTCAGAGGAGTTGCCAAGTGGTTGAGTGCACTGCCTCAGTTTCCCAAAGCCCAGTTAGGGATACCATCTCACCTGGTGGGACTGCAGAAAGTCCAAGGGGATGCCTTTAAAGAAGAAAAGCCTGAAGATCCAGAATAACAGATATCAGACTGTGCTGTTGCAGTTGTTACCTTGCTGGATTGCCTGCAGTGTGTAAACTCCACTCTTGTTTGGACTCTTTCAGCCCCTACACAGTGGATTTGGAGCGATATTACCAGACAGAGAATGAAGATGAGAACCCTTTCATCTGCTCCCAACCCCGGGAGAATGGGATGCGCTACTGCAGGAGTATCCCAACACGGAGGGAAGAGGGTCTGGAGTGCACCCTGGATTATTATTCCTACAATGACACCACCAACACATCCTGTGTCAATTGGAACCAGTATTACACCAACTGCTCTGCTGGGGAGCACAACCCTTTCAAGGGAGCCATCAATTTTGACAACATTGGCTATGCCTGGATTGCGATATTTCAGGTGAGCCCTGTCCTGCAAGCTATCACAAGGTGGGCAAAGAGCCACTTCTGCCCCCAAATCCATTCCCAAGGGCTGCGTAATTGCACTCTTAAGGCCTATTTTGCACCATTGAGCACTTATGTAGTAGTGCTCAGGTGCTCAAAGTGTCAGGGATACAATTTGATGCCTGTTTGGAAAATGTCTCCACCTTACGTGCATGAACAAAACCCTGTGCTGAAAGGCTGCACTGGTGTGGGACAGAGCATAATGCAGTAGTGGCCCCTATGTCCAGCTGGAAAAGGGCTGGATTCAGCTTGGGCAGCTGGTAATATGGCTGTTGGCATTGGTAGGAGCAGGATTTGGCTCTTCCGTGTCTTGTACTGCACCAAGACTAACTATGGGCTGTCAGAAATGACCCAGCCAGAAGAAACGTTGCTTGTGCATTTGGTGTTTTGTAACTGAGCCTTGCTGGTTTGTTTTCTCTTCCTGTCTCCACCAGGTCATCACGCTGGAAGGCTGGGTGGACATCATGTACTTTGTCATGGATGCACACTCCTTCTACAACTTCATCTACTTCATCCTCCTGATCATTGTGAGTGGCCTTAGGGAAATCAGATGGGTCCTCCTGGTATTTGAAGAGAGTAGAGTGGAGTGACATGCAGGAACAGAGGAGAGAATACAGTGAATATAAAAGCTGAGGTAGCAAGCAGCCTGCTGGGAGACATGCAGCTTCCCCACGGCGTTGTGCTGCAGCTGCATTTTGCTGCAAACATGAGGAAGGAAAGAAAGATATTCTCAAGCTGTGGTAGACACACTTCTGTTGCTACTGCTTCTACCACTTCTCTCCTTGTGCTCCAAGTTTCTCGCTCTTACTTGCTATCTTGAATTTAAGCTTAAAAGTAGGCAAATTTTACTGAGTCAGGTCTTGAGCACTGGAAGGGGAAGAGGCTGCCCAAAAATTCCCCCATGTCAAAGAACCCAGCTGACTGGGTCCTTGGTGCAGAGGGGATGTTTCAGGAAAACAGTCCCAAACTTCAGAGAGCACATTAAGAAAGGAGGGAAGAGATTACTGCCCACAGCCCACCCACACTTCTCAGCATCATCTGAGACCACCCACAAAGGAGCCAACAAACAGTTTCTGTGGGGTGGACTCCATGTTGGGCTTCATCTATGCAAGCAGAATTGTCTACTGTGACTGGCTGAGCTCGTTGTCTAGACTCCCTTTATCGTCAAGGGAGAAAAATAGGTGCTTTAAGGGGGTGATTCATCTCCTCCGAAGGTAGACATCCAAAATAAATTAGATGCATTGCAGACTTGATGTGCCTATTTCTCTCTTGACTCTAAAGGATCATTAGGTGCCTCACTCAGATGTAGCTGAGATAAGTGAGATGAGTCCTTTTCTTGCCATCCAATTGGACTACGTCCAGCAAAATAGCTTCACGTTGCCTATTAGGTCATTGTGGGGATTTCTGCTCCTTATCAAACCAGGACTCAAACCCTGATGAGAAGGTAGAATGTCATTTAGTCCATGATGCTGTTTCTAGTTCATCTGTTATCTTCCCCAAAAGGGAAACAAACCCTTACTCTCAGCATCCCTGAAATGATGGAGAGGAAGAGCAAGCAGTACTTTTCCAGATGCCATGCGAGTATTGTTAGCAGTGTGTGATAGCCCGTTAGCACGTCAGTAATTCCCTGTGATCCAGCCTGGGCTCTGCAGAAGGCAGAACCTCATGAAACCCTGGTTGGAGAGAAAATCTCCAAGCTGTGGGTACAGACTGCTGATGCCCTTGCGTAACAGTCACCCGCAAATCCCGTTAGCAGGGGAAAGGGATCTGCTCACAAGCTGCCCACACACTGCCAGAAAAAAAACGCTCCTATCAGGAAGGCTCAGTGCATTCATCGTAATGCCACTAATTGTGATAATTACAACCGCTGTCTGCGGAGAGAGAAAAACACCATCTTAAAAGAGCAAAAGCTTTCTGTCAAAATAATCTTCTCTTGTCTTTGATCTCTGACGTCCTCCATGGAGGGTTGGCGTGGGAGTCCCTGTGGCGGCAGCTCAGGGGGTGAATCAGCTCTCCCTCAGCTTGGCTGGTGGTCCCTGCTGGGTGATACAGGGGATGGGGCTGGCTGGGGTTTGCCCCTGGCTCCTTGTACCCTGCAGTGCTATGGGATGGGCATGGCAACCCTGAGGTGGCTGATGGCTCCTGTCCCCTCAGGTGGGCTCCTTCTTCATGATCAACCTGTGCCTGGTGGTGATAGCAACGCAGTTCTCGGAGACGAAGCAGCGTGAGAGCCAACTGATGAAGGAGCAGCGCGTGCGCTACCTGTCCAACGCCAGCACCCTGGCCAGCTTTTCAGAGCCAGGCAGCTGCTACGATGAACTCCTCAAGTACCTGGTTTACATTGCGCGAAAAGGCAGCAAGCAGCTTGTGAAGGCCTATCGGGTGGCAGGTGTGAGGATGGGCTTCCTCACCAGCCCTGAGAACAAGACAGGCACTGACCAGCATGCCAGGAAGCGCCGGAGCAAGAAGAGGTCCTCCGTGCACCACCTCATCCACCATCACCACCACCACCACCACCACTATCACCTGGGCAATGGGAACCTGCGGGCACCCCGAGCCAGCCCAGAGATCAGTGATGTGGAGACCAGCTCACTCCACAATGGGACCAACCGCCTGATGCTCCCTCCCTCAGCACCAAACTCTCTTGGGGCTCCCAGTGCCTCTCCCAGCAACACTGAGTCTGTCCACAGCATCTACCATGCTGACTGTCACTTTGAGCCAGTGCGCTGCCGGTCATCCCTCCCACAGCCAAGCCTTGGCTTGCCAAGCCCAGAGGGGATCCCCAAGAACATCGTGGGCAGCAAGGTGTACCCCACAGTGCACTCCAGTACCTCCCATGAGATGCTGAAAGAGAAGAACCTGGGGGAGGCAGCAGTGGGTGCTGGGAGCAGCACCTTGACAAGCCTCAACATCCCACCTGGGCCATACAGCACCATGCACAAGCTGCTGGAGACACAGAGCACGGGTGAGCTCAGGGCTGAACACTGGTGTGGGGCTGCTTTGCAAAATACAAGCTATGACCTAATTTCTTTCTCTTTCTGAATTTTTGCAGGATTCTTTTCAGTCCATGTTACAGAGAAAGGTGATGGCTTTCCAGGTGAGAGTCAATCTTCTGACCTACCTAATGCCTCTTATAGCCAAAACCAGGAGAGAGGTTTCAACCTCACAGACTTCAAACTTGCAAGAATCCAAGGGAAATGAATGTTTTCAGTGAATCAATTTTCTTTCCAATCCCCATCCTGTAGGGGACCTACTTGAGTTAGAAAGGGACTTTTGAAAAGGTCATGTAGTGATGGGAGAAGGGGAAATGGCTTTAAACTGACAGAGGTTGGATTTAGATTAGATGTTAGGACTAAATTCCTCCATGAGAGTGGTGAGGCACTGGCACAGGTTGCCCAGAGAAGCTGTGGATGCCCCATCCCTGGAAGTGTTCAAGGCCAGGTTGGATGGGGCTGGGAGCAGTCTGCTCTAGTAGAAGATCAAGTGTCTGCTTTGCATGAGTGCTCAAGGGCAATCACAGATACTGAGTGTTAAAAATCTGATTTGCTCAGGAAGCCCATAACAGACATCAAATGCAGCTTTCCTGGTTCAGCGATTTCATATCTTCACCACAAGATGCTCTTTCCCCCTCAGTATTCTGAAGTGTGGGAGTTTGGGCCAGTCTAGTCCAAACATTCTCAGCCTCCAAGAAGCGTTTCTGGACAAGCTTTCCCAGGCAGTAAGTGCCTTTTCCACCCCACTGCAGTGGCATAGATATTTCCAGCCAGGAGCTGTGCAGGGAAGAGACCAAGTCCTGCCCCCAGCCCAGCACTGCCCAGAGACTAAACACACAGAGCTGGGCTCTAACTTGGTTTAGCACTGGGTTTGCATTTGCACTGTTGTGTGCTGCTGTGCAGCAGTTGGGCATATGCATTGTGGATAGCTTCTCCCCTCACAGCCAGCTGGTGGGAATTTTGGGGAATATCCCGCTGGTATTTTCACCCAGAAGACACCTGGCAGCTGCTGTTGAGGGCAGTGTGTGGAGGGGGAAGCTGGTGATTTCAGAGCATCAGCAAACAGTGGGAGCAGGAAAGGAGGCTGCTGGCAGCAGTGCTCCCAATAATTACAGCCTGGAGCCTGCCAGGACCAGGGGAGCCAGTTGTTTCCTCCTAGCTGTAATGGTCAGAGGTATAATGAGGTGTGCTAGTGGTCCTGGGCTGGGGTGGTGTCTGCCTGGGGGTAGCAAAAAGGGGAGAAAGGCACTCAGATAGCCCAGGTTTTAACCTGGCAGCAGCCCTTTTCCCATGAGGAAATGCTGGTCATGTCAAGGGGAACAGCTCAGTGCTAGTAAGGACTTGGGGTTGTTCCCATGGCTGCCTGCAGCCCTGTCCTGGCTGACAGGCTGTTCTCTCCCTGCCCCACTGGCATTTCAGGTCCCTGCCAAAGCTCCTGCAAGATCTCCAGCCCCATGACCAAGCTGGACAGTGGCTCCTGCAACCCCGAGAGCTGCCCTTACTGCCTCACAGCGCTGGCGGGCGAGGCTGAGCTGTCGGACAACGAGACAGGTGACTCGGACAGTGAGGGGGTCTACGAGTTCACGCAGGACGCTCACTACAGCGACCAGAGGGACCCACAGAGGGGCAGAGCCCGGGCCAGGACTGCCGGCCGAGTACTGGCCTTCTGGCACGTGGTGTGCGAGACCTTCCGCAAGATTGTGGACAGCAAATACTTTGGCCGTGGGATCATGGTGGCCATTCTGATCAACACGCTCAGCATGGGGATTGAGTACCACGAGCAGGTGAGTGCTGTCCTGGCAGCTTCTGGGATGTGGGCATGTTACAGGGCCAAGTCTGGCTGCTGGTGAGATGATTTGGGGTGAAAAACCACTGGAAGAATGCTCTGGGAAGGGTCCCAGGATGGAGCAAGGTAGTGCTTTATCCTCTGAGCCTGCTTCCAGCTAGCAAACATCACCTTGGCTGGTACCTGGCTGTGTGAACTCCTGCATCCCAGCACCACCAGGGATGCTCAGCACCATGCATAGACCACCATCACCTGGGCAGCACCAGGTGTAGCCAGATTCTGCAGTGAGGGGAACAAGGAGAGGGAGCAGCCGTTTGCCACCGGGTTGGTGCCAGCCTGGCAGTGCTTGTGGCGCTGCCAGTGGGCTCTGGGGTCGGTGCAGCTGCAGGCAGGGAAGTGTATTGAATTTGCAGTCCCTGGAGAGGAGGTAACAAATGGCTTTGCCTCTTTGGTGAACGCTCCAGCAGCAGCACACTGAGTCCAAAATAGACTCATCGCTGGCTATTCCTCTGCTTGATTATCTGAGTCCTTGCAGGCAAGAGGCTGCCTCTGCTCCAGCCTCTTGCATGCTTGTCACCTAGCACAGCTTTCCCTATATATAGTCATTAAGAAAAGGAGTTGCCACGTTCCTCTTGAAATGTCTCCATAAGGATGACAAGAGCTCTCTTTGAAAGAGGCTTTGCATGCTCTGGCCTCACATGGGTTTTGTGGCTGCTGCTGGGGCTTGCTGGGAGCAGTACCCTCAGTTCTGCCTCAGGCACAGGGTGGCTTGGGGCTGCAGGTGCATGCTTCATTTGGGTTTGGGGTCAAGAGTTTATGAGTGGGGATGCTGAGATGCTGCCAAACCTAGTTAAAGCCCCTTCAGTGCTTAAGGGCTGCCTACTTGGCCAGAGCTCTCTGCTCCCAGACAGACGTGGCCATCCCTGTCCCAGCACCAGTCTTGGCTGGGAACTCGTTGTGTCTCGAGTCCTGGCTGTTCACTTTTCTCCCTTCCTGGCACATTTCATGTTTGCTGAGTTGCTCACGGTTGCACGCAAAGGTGTTTCTCCCACAGCTCCCAGTGGCAGTAGTGGTGGCTGCAGTTTGACTCCAAATTCCCCTGTCCTCCCTTGGCATTAATGCCTCGGTGACCGAATGCCAGGGAGACGTGGCTGTGCTCAATGTGTCCCTTCCAGCCAGCACCTCCTCCCTGATGCCCTGATGCAGTCTGGCTGGCTAAGTGTTGTTTTCAGTACACATTAAACAGCGACACACTCCAAAGTCCTGCAGGTTTCACCTTCATCTGCTGCCCTTGGTAGGAGCTCTGCAGGGAAGCTTGAGTGATTCCACCTTTATTTAATAATCTCAGGAAGATCATCTCCAAAGAAGCTGGGGGGAGGTGGCTCACAGAAACCGATAAACAATTATGTTCCTCCTTTGGCTGAAAGGTGAAAGCAGATCTACAATGTATTTGCTGTGACTGTCCTAGGGGTGGATTGTCAAAGCTTGTTGCCCTTTACTAGATTCATCTTTGGGTGATGCTGGTGTGGGTTCTCACTGTGTGTGTAGCAGGGGAACCATCCCACTGGGGATGGGTGGCTGAGCAAGCTCCCATTGTCAAGGACCCTAAAGGCTACACAGCTCCCTAATTCTTTGTCTTGGGAGAAATAGGGCAGGGGAGTACTGACCTCTGCCCCAGCAGTGGTGAGTGCCAGCAAACAGCTGGATGGGAAGAGGCAGATTTTTGTGGTGGTTTTTGGGTAACAAGGGTGAAGGGAGCTGATAAGCGTGGGGGGACTCCAGACGCTGTGGGTGGTTGCTTTCTTTAACGGTATTTTGAAGCTACTACTGTTCCAGATTCCTTTCTCCCAGGCATTTAGAGGGAATAGCAGAGCTTGTTTTTATTAGTTCATCTACTCGAAGTGGCGGCAGAGAACAGAGAGGTGTTTTTCTGTAAACTCGGGAGGCTTATAGTCGGCAGTTTCATAATCTGACAGTTATGAGAGCAGGAATTAGAGGGGCAAAATACTGGACCAGGACTTTCTGCAGAGATTATAAACACTGAAACGTGATTTTTTTTTTCATTTAGAAGAGCCTTTCCTAAAAGTGCAAGTGATCAACCGCGTCAAATTTATCTTCTCTGGCTGATGTTTGCAAGGACGTGAGGGGGCTTGAAGAGTACTTGACTCCATGACTTTCTATATTAAGCTCTCTGCTTATTTAATGAATGTTTACCTCTTGGTCTTTCCACATGCCACCATAGGCACACTGGGCTATATTAGGGTCAATACTTTCAGGACATGTTTTAAGGTGCCATGTCAAAAACTTCGTATTGTTTAGCAGCCCCTTGGCAGAGGGGAGAAGATGCATTAGCAGCTACTCTGAGAGAGGAAGGATGGGGTGGACATTACTCAAGAAGGAGTCCTGTTTGTCCCCAGCAATGCTGACAGGGATTTAGCAGCTCTGGGACCACCAGAGCATCCTGGACTTCAAGACCAGGAGCTGGTGAGCTGAGGTCCTCATTATAGCTAGGGAGAAAGTTTGGTCTTCTGGAGGCTTGGCATCTCACCTTGGGACAGGCAGCCTGGAGGGACCTGCTTTTCTCCATGCAAGGTGCCTGAAAGACTGAAACAGTCTTTGGGTCACTTGCTGAACAGACTCATCAAAGAGAGAAGGTTCCTGCACGTGCATGAGCCATTGGTACACCTGAATGGGCATAACTGTGTTTCTTCCTCATCCTCCCCATCCCACCCCTCCAGCTGCAACTCCTGCCCTTCTCCTGGTGTCTGGGCTTGGTGGGAGGGAGGCAGAGCAGCGTGAGGTGCTCACAACACTCGCCACGTCGTGGCTGCTGGGCAGCAGTGTGAAATTTTCCATCAGGGAAATGACAACCAGATTGCCGTGGATTATTAATGTGGCTGCTAAATAGCTTGTTTTTCTACAGAGATGAAGCAAAATGCAAGTAAAAACTATTAGCTTTGGGTAGAGGAATATAAAGGTGATTTAAAGGTAGACTCCGGGGGATTTTATATACACAGTTGAACCAATTCACTGATTCGCCTTAGGGAAGCTGAGCCTCTGCAGCACTGCGGGTTCAAACGACTGGGGCTTTGCAAAAGCTTGTTCTGCCATAGAGCAGGAGTAAAATGTGCTGCTAAACCAGAGGGTTTCTGTGCTGCTTTCCCCCCAGCCCTGGCTGTAAGCCAGGCTCTGTTCCATAATGTGCTGCTTTTTTTTCCCTCCAAGTCCTTTCTTGGAGTGAAATGCAAAGGCTTTAGTACAAGGCGTGATGTTGGACTCCACTGCAGGGGAAAGAATTCGGCAAGGGCTTCCTTGAGGAAGGGCTTTGGGGTTTTGTTTTTGTTTTTAAAATCTGGTTCATATTGAGCTGCCTGGCTGTTCCGATTTTCCTTGTCTGAACTCGCATTGTATGAACTATACCCTACATATTCATTTGTTTAAATAGCACTTGAATTTCAGCCGCCGTCTCTGTGGTGTTTTGCCATTGTTAACATAACAAGAAAGAGACTGGAGGGTCCTGCACTGGCCTCCCCAAAGCTGCCGTTGGTTCAGATCCCTGGCTGGAGCTTGTGTGGACTTGGATCTAGATTGATCCAAAACCCTGCTGTCTCTGAAGGAAGGAAGAAGAAATTGGTTCAGACCTGTAGGGAACCTTTTGTTAATTTTTAAAAGCAAATTTGAGAGGTGACAAGGGCGGGACAGCACCCAAGGATGAAAGCTCATCATCATGGGTGGTAATTCTTCATTCATGATGATCATCCGATTTGAGAGGTGACAAGGGCGGGACAGCACCCAAGGATGAAAGCTCATCATCATGGGTGGTAATTCTTCATTCATTATGATCATCCATGGGAGACAATTCTTCAAGGAAGTGGGATGAGGTGATGCCTGGCATCTCTCCAGCATGACTATAACCAGTAGAGTACCCCCAGCTACAGAAAGGTGTTGTAGGGATCCACAAAGTCACAGTGCTCCAAGCCAAGGTGTGTGAACCCTTCTGCAGGAGACAGGACCAGCCTAAGCCCATGACAGTATCTCAAGCTGAATTCCTGGTTTGTCCTGCTGCAGGGGAGTGTGCAGGGTACAGATGATGTCAAGTTGTCGCTGGTAACATTACGATCTAATAGCTGCTGCAGCATGGAAATATCAACCATCTGTGCCAAGGAGTCAAAGGAAACCTTGCTGGCAGAATGCATTAAAGTGTCTATTTATGTAAACAGTCAAGGTGGGAGAACATGGGAGTTGTCTTAATCAGTGTCAGAGGACATGAAATTTTCAGGTATCCAGGATGATGGAGAGGGGAGGTGAAGGGTTAGAAAACCTGTCGGCATGGTGCAACCATTAGGCTGCAGGTTGAAGCATTAATAATAGTCACCCAAATGGTATTTATGTACTTCTGCTTCTGCCTGAATTCAGTGTGCAGGGATGAAGGTAACTGAAAATTATTAGCTGTCATGACACCCACTGATTGATTTCTCCATGTGGGAGGAAAATTGGATTGTTCCATGAAGAAGTGATGTAAAGGAGCTGGGCAGTGGGGATTTAGCAGGCTGCTGCCCCAGGTCTTGGGCTGCTTGAGTGTCCAAAGTCCTGGGCAGACTGGAGAGCAGCAAGTCTGGATTCCTGTGTGAGTGCTGACTCAAAAAACAAGAGCATTTTTGAGATTTTTGGGATCAGAAGCATTTTGCTTTCAGGACTTGGTAGTCAAGAGCATCCTGATCTCCACCAGTTTCAAGCCCAGTTGAACATTTTGCTGCTGGTGAAAGGCAGCTGCAGATTTGTCAGGTGAATGGATGCTGCTCCTTTGACATCCCTATGTGCCAAAATGAGATCTTGCCAAGATCTGGGGATCAGCTGCAACTCACCCTTGTCTGGCTGCATGGGCAACAGCATGTCCTCTCCAGCCTCCATGGCTCCATGCCAGGTGAATCCAGGACATCTAAATTTTAGCTACTTTGTTGTGCATAGATTTGTGTCAGGTCTCCAGGTCAGGAAGGAAGGGAATCCTCTTTATTTTTTTAAATATTTTCATTATGTCTTGGTACCCCTTTTGAATTGTTTCCTGCGAGTGCAAGGACTCAAAGACCCATCCCACATCCAGGCAGCAGCTGGTGCTGCACCAGGGGCTCTCTGCATCACACACTGATGCAAACCAGTGCTGTACCCCTTCAGCTTCCCTGTATGAATCTGATTCATTAGGCTGTGTTTCAGGTGTGTGCATGCCTAAATCAATAAGACAGCCTTTACCTGGACAACCTCCATCTGCCCCGAGCTCTTCCTGCGAGCTCATGAGGTCCTGTGTTCATGCATGCATCTTCTCTTCCTAGAGGTATTTCCACTTCCACTCAGGTGCACATCCCATGTCTCTATTTAACTCCATTACACATCTCTTCAGCCCTGTGCCAGCTGCTCTTAGCCAAGCGATCAAAGCCTTGGCAGTGCAATGAGGTTTTCCCTCTCTCGGTGCCACCTGGTTTTGCCCAGTGCAGGGCTTGGAGCTACCATCAGCTTAATTTCTCAGCACCCCAGCTGCATAGGGCACTCCCACAGCAGGAAAATGAGGTGCCCTATAGATTTACATGTGCTGTATTCAATTAGTTCTTGCTTATGCAGAAATTACTCTTATTAACTGTTTGTTGTTGGAGACTGGAGGAGTCAAGTCAACACTAATGGAAGTCATCAGAGCTGTAAATCACTAGGATCTCTGGCTTCAAAACCAGCTCTCTGTGTGTTATTGGGGGTAATTCTTTTTATGGATCTTGAGGGTTCTTCTGCTTCTCAGGGATTTGAAGAGTTTATCGGGTTTTGTAGGAACTTGCCTGTTTTAATTGACTCACTCATGAAGCTCTTCCAGGGGTACAAAATACATGGCCCTCTTAGTCATTGGAAAATGGGATGTGTGTATAAAGCAGACTTTATCCTGGTTCTGGAGGCTGAATGATTTGAAGATTAAATGAGATTTCATGCAACTGGAAAGGGTATGGGGTTTTTATCAGATAATTCAGTTCTCTGCATGCTTTAAGGACAAGCCTATGTGGATTCCTTGACATCTACTAAAGTTTTCTGCAGCTCCCTGGTTGGGGAGCAATAAGTGTCAATCCTTTCCTGTTAATTTAGTTCAGAGGCTGGAAATACTCGGGCTGCCTTAGATCGTATCGTTACAGCTGTTGTTTCAGCTGCCATCCATACCCTCGTGTTATCTCTGCTCAGGCAGTGTTGGGAAGAGACTCCGGCTCAGTGAAATGGGAAAATGATGTGTGCTTTCAAAACTCACTTCATCCCTGCGTGGATGAAAAATCGCTGCTCTCTGCAGATAGCCAAGCGCTTCTCTCTGCTCCTTCTTTGATTATTGCGGTTGTTCCCCTTGGGTGGGAGCCAGCAAATTCTGCTAGAGCATCTGGAGCACCCTCAGCTTGCACCAGCAAATGCTTTCGTCTGTAAGCACTTCTGATTACTGATTGTTGGTGATTTCCCAAGGATCAGTCCATTTTTTCCCCCGGTTCTCCTGGTAGAGGTTGGTCCCAATGCTGTTGGTACCCATGATTGTGCCTTGCTGCCACCCATGTCCTCACAGAGTCCCTTCCCACCCCACTCAGCCTCCAGTGGGAGTGGGGACAGGAGATGAGTGCATTTTCCCTCATCTCTGCTGGATTTCAGCTCTTTGTTACAATTGTTTTTTTGCTGATGTTAGGAAACAACCAGCTTTTCCCCCATGGACGTCTGTCAGCATTAGAGATAATGTT